>NW_026989738.1:300000-444058 GCF_036321535.1 Camelus dromedarius
GACTTTCCCCGGCAGCCCGCACTGTGAGGCACTCGGGGAAGACACGCGAAGGGCTCCTAGGCGATCCCGGGTGCTGCAGACCTATGACGGAACCTCCCCACACTCAGAATTCCGGAACACGGCTGACTGTGTGGGGGAGGTTGGGGCCGCCCTCCCCGAAGCTGCCTGGTGTCACAGGTGTTCCCTGGCAGGGAGAAGTCCGCTAATTACCTGCCATGTCCAGGGGGAGGCACTAGATGCTACCTGCATTTCCAGCCCAACCCCCGACTTTCCCCGGCAGCCCGCACTGGGAGACACTCGGGGAAGACACGCGATGGGCTCCTAGGCGATCCCGGGTACTGCAGACCTATGACGGAACCTCCCCACACCCAGAATTCCGGAACACGGCTGACTGTGTCGGAGAGGTTGGGGCCGCCCTCCCCGAAGCTGCCTGGTGTCACAGGTGTTCCCTGGCAGGGGGAAGTCCGCTAATTACCTGCCCTGTCCAGGGGGAGGCACTAGATGCTACCTGCATTTCCAGCCCAACCCCCGACTTTCCCCGGCAGCCCGCACTGGGAGGCACTCGGGGAAGACACGCGATGGGCTCCTAGGTGATCCCGGGTGCTGCAGACGTATGACGGATCCTACCCACACTCAGAATTCCGGAACACGGCTGACTGTGTGGGGGAGGTTGGGGCCGCCCTCCCCGAAGCTGCCTGGTGTCACAGGTGTTCCCTGGCAGGGGGAAGTCCGCTAATTACCTGCCCTGTCCAGGGGGAGGCACTAGATGCTACCTGCATTTCCAGCCCAACCCCCGACTTTCCCCGGCAGCCCGCACTGTGAGGCACTCGGGGAAGACACGCGAAGGGCTCCTAGGCGATCCCGGGTGCTGCAGACCTATGACGGAACCTCCCCACACTCAGAATTCCGGAACACGGCTGACTGTGTGGGGGAGGTTGGGGCCGCCCTCCCCGAAGCTGCCTGGTGTCACAGGTGTTCCCTGGCAGGGGGAAGTCCGCTAATTACATGCCCTGTCCAGGGGGAGGCACTAGATGCTACCTGCATTTCCAGCCCAACCCCCGACTTTCCCCGGCAGCCCGCACTGGGAGGCACTCGGGGAAGACACGCGATGGGCTCCTAGGCGATCCCGGGTACTGCAGACCTATGACGGAACCTCCCCACACCCAGAATTCCGGAACACGGCTGACTGTGTGGGAGAGGTTGGGGCCGCCCTCCCCGAAGCTGCCTGGTGTCACAGGTGTTCCCTGGCAGGGGGAAGTCCGCTAATTACATGCCCTGTCCAGGGGGAGGCACTAGATGCTACCTGCATTTCCAGCCCAACCCCCGACTTTCCCCGGCAGCCCGCACTGGGAGGCACTCGGGGAAGACACGCGATGGGCTCCTAGGCGATCCCGGGTGCTGCAGACCTATGACGGAACCTCCCCACACCCAGAATTCCGGAACACGGCTGACTGTGTGGGAGAGGTTGGGGCCGCCCTCCCCGAAGCTGCCTGGTGTCACAGGTGTTCCCTGGCAGGGGGAAGTCCGCTAATTACATGCCCTGTCCAGGGGGAGGCACTAGATGCTACCTGCATTTCCAGCCCAACCCCCGACTTTCCCCGGCAGCCCGCACTGGGAGGCACTCGGGGAAGACACGCGAAGGGCTCCTAGGCGATCCCGGGTGCTGCAGACCTATGACGGAACCTCCCCACACTCAGAATTCCGGAACACGGCTGACTGTGTGGGGGAGGTTGGGGCCGCCCTCCCCGAAGCTGCCTGGTGTCACAGGTGTTCCCTGGCAGGGAGAAGTCCGCTAATTACCTGCCATGTCCAGGGGGAGGCACTAGATGCTACCTGCATTTCCAGCCCAACCCCCGACTTTCCCCGGCAGCCCGCACTGGGAGGCACTCGGGGAAGACACGCGATGGGCTCCTAGGCGATCCCGGGTACTGCAGACCTATGACGGAACCTCCCCACACCCAGAATTCCGGAACACGGCTGACTGTGTGGGAGAGGTTGGGGCCGCCCTCCCCGAAGCTGCCTGGTGTCACAGGTGTTCCCTGGCAGGGGGAAGTCCACTAATTACATGCCCTGTCCAGGGGGAGGCACTAGATGCTACCTGCATTTCCAGCCCAACCCCCGACTTTCCCCGGCAGCCCGCACTGTGAGGCACTCGGGGAAGACACGCGAAGGGCTCCTAGGCGATCCCGGGTGCTGCAGACCTATGACGGAACCTCCCCACACTCAGAATTCCGGAACACGGCTGACTGTGTGGGGGAGGTTGGGGCCGCCCTCCCCGAAGCTGCCTGGTGTCACAGGTGTTCCCTGGCTGGGGGAAGTCCGCTAATTACCTGCCCTGTTCTGGGGGAGGCACTAGATGCTACCTGCATTTCCAGCCCAACCCCCGACTTTCCCCGGCAGCCCGCACTGGGAGGCACTCGGGGAAGACACGCGATGGGCTCCTAGGCGATCCCGGGTGCTGCAGACCTATGACGGAACCTCCCCACACCCAGAATTCCGGAACACGGCTGACTGTGTGGGAGAGGTTGGGGCCGCCCTCCCCGAAGCTGCCTGGTGTCACAGGTGTTCCCTGGCAGGGGGAAGTCCGCTAATTACCTGCCCTGTCCAGGGGGAGGCACTAGATGCTACCTGCATTTCCAGCCCAACCCCCGACTTTCCCCGGCAGCCCGCACTGGGAGGCACTCAGGGAAGACACGCGATGGGTTCCTAGGTGATCCCGGGTGCTGCAGACGTATGACGGATCCTACCCACACTCAGAATTCCGGAACACGGCTGACTGTGTGGGGGAGGTTGGGGCCGCCCTCCCGAAGCTGCCTGGTGTCACAGGTGTTCCCTGGCAGGGGGAAGTCCGCTAATTACCTGCCCTGTCCAGGGGGAGGCACTAGATGCTACCTGCATTTCCAGCCCAACCCCCGACTTTCCCCGGCAGCCCGCACTGTGAGGCACTCGGGGAAGACACGCGAAGGGCTCCTAGGCGATCCCGGGTGCTGCAGACCTATGACGGAACCTCCCCACACTCAGAATTCCGGAACACGGCTGACTGTGTGGGGGAGGTTGGGGCCGCCCTCCCCGAAGCTGCCTGGTGTCACAGGTGTTCCCTGGCAGGGAGAAGTCCGCTAATTACCTGCCATGTCCAGGGGGAGGCACTAGATGCTACCTGCATTTCCAGCCCAACCCCCGACTTTCCCCGGCAGCCCGCACTGGGAGGCACTCGGGGAAGACACGCGATGGGCTCCTAGACGATCCCGGGTGCTGCAGACCTATGACGGAACCTCCCCACACCCAGAATTCCGGAACACGGCTGACTGTGTGGGAGAGGTTGGGGCCGCCCTCCCCGAAGCTGCCTGGTGTCACAGGTGTTCCCTGGCAGGGGGAAGTCCACTAATTACATGCCCTGTCCAGGGGGAGGCACTAGATGCTACCTGCATTTCCAGCCCAACCCCCGACTTTCCCCGGCAGCCCGCACTGGGAGGCACTCGGGGAAGACACGCGATGGGCTCCTAGGCGATCCCGGGTACTGCAGACCTATGACGGAACCTCCCCACACCCAGAATTCCGGAACACGGCTGACTGTGTGGGAGAGGTTGGGGCCGCCCTCCCCGAAGCTGCCTGGTGTCACAGGTGTTCCCTGGCAGGGGGAAGTCCGCTAATTACATGCCCTGTCCAGGGGGAGGCACTAGATGCTACCTGCATTTCCAGCCCAACCCCCGACTTTCCCCGGCAGCCCGCACTGGGAGGCACTCGGGGAAGACACGCGATGGGCTCCTAGGCGATCCCGGGTGCTGCAGACCTATGACGGAACCTCCCCACACCCAGAATTCCGGAACACGGCTGACTGTGTGGGAGAGGTTGGGGCCGCCCTCCCCGAAGCTGCCTGGTGTCACAGGTGTTCCCTGGCAGGGGGAAGTCCGCTAATTACATGCCCTGTCCAGGGGGAGGCACTAGATGCTACCTGCATTTCCAGCCCAACCCCCGACTTTCCCCGGCAGCCCGCACTGGGAGGCACTCGGGGAAGACACGCGAAGGGCTCCTAGGCGATCCCGGGTGCTGCAGACCTATGACGGAACCTCCCCACACTCAGAATTCCGGAACACGGCTGACTGTGTGGGGGAGGTTGGGGCCGCCCTCCCCGAAGCTGCCTGGTGTCACAGGTGTTCCCTGGCAGGGAGAAGTCCGCTAATTACCTGCCATGTCCAGGGGGAGGCACTAGATGCTACCTGCATTTCCAGCCCAACCCCCGACTTTCCCCGGCAGCCCGCACTGGGAGGCACTCGGGGAAGACACGCGATGGGCTCCTAGGCGATCCCGGGTGCTGCAGACCTATGACGGAACCTCCCCACACTCAGAATTCCGGAACACGGCTGACTGTGTGGGAGAGTTTGGGGCCGCCCTCCCCGAAGCTGCCTGGTGTCACAGGTGTTCCCTGGCAGGGGGAAGTCCGCTAATTACCTGCCCTGTCCAGGGGGAGGCACTAGATGCTACCTGCATTTCCAGCCCAACCCCCGACTTTCCCCGGCAGCCCGCACTGTGAGGCACTCGGGGAAGACACGCGAAGGGCTCCTAGGCGATCCCGGGTGCTGCAGACCTATGACGGAACCTCCCCACACTCAGAATTCCGGAACACGGCTGACTGTGTGGGGGAGGTTGGGGCCGCCCTCCCCGAAGCTGCCTGGTGTCACAGGTGTTCCCTGGCTGGGGGAAGTCCGCTAATTACCTGCCCTGTTCTGGGGGAGGCACTAGATGCTACCTGCATTTCCAGCCCAACCCCTGACTTTCCCCGGCAGCCCGCACTGGGAGGCACTCGGGGAAGACACGCGATGGGCTCCTAGGCGATCCCGGGTGCTGCAGACCTATGACGGAACCTCCCCACACCCAGAATTCCGGAACACGGCTGACTGTGTGGGAGAGGTTGGGGCCGCCCTCCCCGAAGCTGCCTGGTGTCACAGGTGTTCCCTGGCAGGGGGAAGTCCGCTAATTACCTGCCCTGTCCAGGGGGAGGCACTAGATGCTACCTGCATTTCCAGCCCAACCCCCGACTTTCCCCGGCAGCCCGCACTGGGAGGCACTCGTGGAAGACACGCGATGGGTTCCTAGGCGATCCCGGGTGCTGCAGACGTATGACGGATCCTACCCACACTCAGAATTCCGGAACACGGCTGACTGTGTGGGGGAGGTTGGGGCCGCCCTCCCCGAAGCTGCCTGGTGTCACAGGTGTTCCCTGGCAGGGGGAAGTCCGCTAATTACCTGCCCTGTCCAGGGGGAGGCACTAGATGCTACCTGCATTTCCAGCCCAACCCCCGACTTTCCCCGGCAGCCCGCACTGGGAGGCACTCGGGGAAGACACGCGAAGGGCTCCTAGGCGATCCCGGGTGCTGCAGACCTATGACGGAACCTCCCCACACTCAGAATTCCGGAACACGGCTGACTGTGTGGGGGAGGTTGGGGCCGCCCTCCCCGAAGCTGCCTGGTGTCACAGGTGTTCCCTGGCAGGGAGAAGTCCGCTAATTACCTGCCATGTCCAGGGGGAGGCACTAGATGCTACCTGCATTTCCAGCCCAACCCCCGACTTTCCCCGGCAGCCCGCACTGGGAGGCACTCGGGGAAGACACGCGATGGGCTCCTAGGCGATCCCGGGTACTGCAGACCTATGACGGAACCTCCCCACACCCAGAATTCCGGAACACGGCTGACTGTGTGGGAGAGGTTGGGGCCGCCCTCCCCGAAGCTGCCTGGTGTCACAGGTGTTCCCTGGCAGGGGGAAGTCCGCTAATTACATGCCCTGTCCAGGGGGAGGCACTAGATGCTACCTGCATTTCCAGCCCAACCCCCGACTTTCCCCGGCAGCCCGCACTGGGAGGCACTCGGGGAAGACACGCGATGGGCTCCTAGGCGATCCCGGGTACTGCAGACCTATGACGGAACCTCCCCACACCCAGAATTCCGGAACACGGCTGACTGTGTGGGAGAGGTTGGGGCCGCCCTCCCCGAAGCTGCCTGGTGTCACAGGTGTTCCCTGGCAGGGGGAAGTCCGCTAATTACCTGCCCTGTCCAGGGGGAGGCACTAGATGCTACCTGCATTTCCAGCCCAACCCCCGACTTTCCCCGGCAGCCCGCACTGGGAGGCACTCGGGGAAGACACGCGATGGGCTCCTAGGCGATCCCGGGTGCTGCAGACCTATGACGGAACCTCCCCACACCCAGAATTCCGGAACACGGCTGACTGTGTGGGAGAGGTTGGGGCCGCCCTCCCCGAAGCTGCCTGGTGTCACAGGTGTTCCCTGGCAGGGGGAAGTCCGCTAATTACATGCCCTGTCCAGGGGGAGGCACTAGATGCTACCTGCATTTCCAGCCCAACCCCCGACTTTCCCCGGCAGCCCGCACTGGGAGGCACTCGGGGAAGACACGCGATGGGCTCCTAGGCGATCCCGGGTGCTGCAGACCTATGACGGAACCTCCCCACACCCAGAATTCCGGAACACGGCTGACTGTGTGGGAGAGGTTGGGGCCGCCCTCCCCGAAGCTGCCTGGTGTCACAGGTGTTCCCTGGCAGGGGGAAGTCCGCTAATTACCTGCCCTGTTCTGGGGGAGGCACTAGATGCTACCTGCATTTCCAGCCCAACCCCCGACTTTCCCCGGCAGCCCGCACTGGGAGGCACTCGGGGAAGACACGCGATGGGCTCCTAGGCGATCCCGGGTGCTGCAGACCTATGACGGAACCTCCCCACACCCAGAATTCCGGAACACGGCTGACTGTGTGGGAGAGTTTGGGGCCGCCCTCCCCGAAGCTGCCTGGTGTCACAGGTGTTCCCTGGCAGGGGGAAGTCCGCTAATTACCTGCCCTGTCCAGGGGGAGGCACTAGATGCTACCTGCATTTCCAGCCCAACCCCCGACTTTCCCCGGCAGCCCGCACTGGGAGGCACTCGGGGAAGACACGCGAAGGGCTCCTAGGCGATCCCGGGTGCTGCAGACCTATGACGGAACCTCCCCACACTCAGAATTCCGGAACACGGCTGACTGTGTGGGGGAGGTTGGGGCCGCCCTCCCCGAAGCTGCCTGGTGTCACAGGTGTTCCCTGGCAGGGAGAAGTCCGCTAATTACCTGCCATGTCCAGGGGGAGGCACTAGATGCTACCTGCATTTCCAGCCGAACCCCCGACTTTCCCCGGCAGCCCGCACTGTGAGGCACTCGGGGAAGACACGCGAAGGGCTCCTAGGCGATCCCGGGTGCTGCAGACCTATGACGGAACCTCCCCACACCCAGAATTCCGGAACACGGCTGACTGTGTGGGAGAGGTTGGGGCCGCCCTCCCCGAAGCTGCCTGGTGTCACAGGTGTTCCCTGGCAGGGGGAAGTCCGCTAATTACATGCCCTGTCCAGGGGGAGGCACTAGATGCTACCTGCATTTCCAGCCCAACCCCCGACTTTCCCCGGCAGCCCGCACTGGGAGGCACTCGGGGAAGACACGCGAAGGGCTCCTAGGCGATCCCGGGTGCTGCAGACCTATGACGGAACCTCCCCACACTCAGAATTCCGGAACACGGCTGACTGTGTGGGGGAGGTTGGGGCCGCCCTCCCCGAAGCTGCCTGGTGTCACAGGTGTTCCCTGGCTGGGGGAAGTCCGCTAATTACCTGCCCTGTTCTGGGGGAGGCACTAGATGCTACCTGCATTTCCAGCCCAACCCCCGACTTTCCCCGGCAGCCCGCACTGGGAGGCACTCGGGGAAGACACGCGATGGGCTCCTAGGCGATCCCGGGTGCTGCAGACCTATGACGGAACCTCCCCACACCCAGAATTCCGGAACACGGCTGACTGTGTGGGAGAGGTTGGGGCCGCCCTCCCCGAAGCTGCCTGGTGTCACAGGTGTTCCCTGGCAGGGGGAAGTCCGCTAATTACCTGCCCTGTCCAGGGGGAGGCACTAGATGCTACCTGCATTTCCAGCCCAACCCCCGACTTTCCCCGGCAGCCCGCACTGGGAGGCACTCGGGGAAGACACGCGATGGGTTCCTAGGCGATCCCGGGTGCTGCAGACGTATGACGGATCCTACCCACACTCAGAATTCCGGAACACGGCTGACTGTGTGGGGGAGGTTGGGGCCGCCCTCCCCGAAGCTGCCTGGTGTCACAGGTGTTCCCTGGCAGGGGGAAGTCCGCTAATTACCTGCCCTGTCCAGGGGGAGGCACTAGATGCTACCTGCATTTCCAGCCCAACCCCCGACTTTCCCCGGCAGCCCGCACTGTGAGGCACTCGGGGAAGACACGCGAAGGGCTCCTAGGCGATCCCGGGTGCTGCAGACCTATGACGGAACCTCCCCACACTCAGAATTCCGGAACACGGCTGACTGTGTGGGGGAGGTTGGGGCCGCCCTCCCCGAAGCTGCCTGGTGTCACAGGTGTTCCCTGGCAGGGAGAAGTCCGCTAATTACCTGCCATGTCCAGGGGGAGGCACTAGATGCTACCTGCATTTCCAGCCCAACCCCCGACTTTCCCCGGCAGCCCGCACTGGGAGACACTCGGGGAAGACACGCGATGGGCTCCTAGGCGATCCCGGGTACTGCAGACCTATGACGGAACCTCCCCACACCCAGAATTCCGGAACACGGCTGACTGTGTCGGAGAGGTTGGGGCCGCCCTCCCCGAAGCTGCCTGGTGTCACAGGTGTTCCCTGGCAGGGGGAAGTCCGCTAATTACCTGCCCTGTCCAGGGGGAGGCACTAGATGCTACCTGCATTTCCAGCCCAACCCCCGACTTTCCCCGGCAGCCCGCACTGGGAGGCACTCGGGGAAGACACGCGATGGGCTCCTAGGTGATCCCGGGTGCTGCAGACGTATGACGGATCCTACCCACACTCAGAATTCCGGAACACGGCTGACTGTGTGGGGGAGGTTGGGGCCGCCCTCCCCGAAGCTGCCTGGTGTCACAGGTGTTCCCTGGCAGGGGGAATTCCGCTAATTACCTGCCCTGTCCAGGGGGAGGCACTAGATGCTACCTGCATTTCCAGCCCAACCCCCGACTTTCCCCGGCAGCCCGCACTGTGAGGCACTCGGGGAAGACACGCGAAGGGCTCCTAGGCGATCCCGGGTGCTGCAGACCTATGACGGAACCTCCCCACACTCAGAATTCCGGAACACGGCTGACTGTGTGGGGGAGGTTGGGGCCGCCCTCCCCGAAGCTGCCTGGTGTCACAGGTGTTCCCTGGCAGGGAGAAGTCCGCTAATTACCTGCCATGTCCAGGGGGAGGCACTAGATGCTACCTGCATTTCCAGCCCAACCCCCGACTTTCCCCGGCAGCCCGCACTGGGAGGCACTCGGGGAAGACACGCGATGGGCTCCTAGGCGATCCCGGGTACTGCAGACCTATGACGGAACCTCCCCACACCCAGAATTCCGGAACACGGCTGACTCTGTGGGAGAGGTTGGGGCCGCCCTCCCCGAAGCTGCCTGGTGTCACAGGTGTTCCCTGGCAGGGGGAAGTCCGCTAATTACATGCCCTGTCCAGGGGGAGGCACTAGATGCTACCTGCATTTCCAGCCCAACCCCCGACTTTCCCCGGCAGCCCGCACTGGGAGGCACTCGGGGAAGACACGCGATGGGCTCCTAGGCGATCCCGGGTACTGCAGACCTATGACGGAACCTCCCCACACCCAGAATTCCGGAACACGGCTGACTGTGTGGGAGAGGTTGGGGCCGCCCTCCCCGAAGCTGCCTGGTGTCACAGGTGTTCCCTGGCAGGGGGAAGTCCGCTAATTACATGCCCTGTCCAGGGGGAGGCACTAGATGCTACCTGCATTTCCAGCCCAACCCCCGACTTTCCCCGGCAGCCCGCACTGGGAGGCACTCGGGGAAGACACGCGATGGGCTCCTAGGCGATCCCGGGTGCTGCAGACCTATGACGGAACCTCCCCACACCCAGAATTCCGGAACACGGCTGACTGTGTGGGAGAGGTTGGGGCCGCCCTCCCCGAAGCTGCCTGGTGTCACAGGTGTTCCCTGGCAGGGGGAAGTCCGATAATTACATGCCCTGTCCAGGGGGAGGCACTAGATGCTACCTGCATTTCCAGCCCAACCCCCGACTTTCCCCGGCAGCCCGCACTGTGAGGCACTCGGGGAAGACACGCGAAGGGCTCCTAGGCGATCCCGGGTGCTGCAGACCTATGACGGAACCTCCCCACACCCAGAATTCCGGAACACGGCTGACTGTGTGGGAGAGGTTGGGGCCGCCCTCCCCGAAGCTGCCTGGTGTCACAGGTGTTCCCTGGCAGGGGGAAGTCCGCTAATTACATGCCCTGTCCAGGGGGAGGCACTAGATGCTACCTGCATTTCCAGCCCAACCCCCGACTTTCCCCGGCAGCCCGCACTGGGAGGCACTCGGGGAAGACACGCGAAGGGCTCCTAGGCGATCCCGGGTGCTGCAGACCTATGACGGAACCTCCCCACACTCAGAATTCCGGAACACGGCTGACTGTGTGGGGGAGGTTGGGGCCGCCCTCCCCGAAGCTGCCTGGTGTCACAGGTGTTCCCTGGCTGGGGGAAGTCCGCTAATTACCTGCCCTGTTCTGGGGGAGGCACTAGATGCTACCTGCATTTCCAGCCCAACCCCCGACTTTCCCCGGCAGCCCGCACTGGGAGGCACTCGGGGAAGACACGCGATGGGCTCCTAGGCGATCCCGGGTGCTGCAGACCTATGACGGAACCTCCCCACACCCAGAATTCCGGAACACGGCTGACTGTGTGGGAGAGGTTGGGGCCGCCCTCCCCGAAGCTGCCTGGTGTCACAGGTGTTCCCTGGCAGGGGGAAGTCCGCTAATTACATGCCCTGTCCAGGGGGAGGCACTAGATGCTACCTGCATTTCCAGCCCAACCCCCGACTTTCCCCGGCAGCCCGCACTGGGAGGCACTCGGGGAAGACACGCGAAGGGCTCCTAGGCGATCCCGGGTGCTGCAGACCTATGACGGAACCTCCCCACACTCAGAATTCCGGAACACGGCTGACTGTGTGGGGGAGGTTGGGGCCGCCCTCCCCGAAGCTGCCTGGTGTCACAGGTGTTCCCTGGCTGGGGGAAGTCCGCTAATTACCTGCCCTGTTCTGGGGGAGGCACTAGATGCTACCTGCATTTCCAGCCCAACCCCTGACTTTCCCCGGCAGCCCGCACTGGGAGGCACTCGGGGAAGACACGCGATGGGCTCCTAGGCGATCCCGGGTGCTGCAGACCTATGACGGAACCTCCCCACACCCAGAATTCCGGAACACGGCTGACTGTGTGGGAGAGGTTGGGGCCGCCCTCCCCGAAGCTGCCTGGTGTCACAGGTGTTCCCTGGCAGGGGGAAGTCCGCTAATTACCTGCCCTGTCCAGGGGGAGGCACTAGATGCTACCTGCATTTCCAGCCCAACCCCCGACTTTCCCCGGCAGCCCGCACTGGGAGGCACTCGTGGAAGACACGCGATGGGTTCCTAGGCGATCCCGGGTGCTGCAGACGTATGACGGATCCTACCCACACTCAGAATTCCGGAACACGGCTGACTGTGTGGGGGAGGTTGGGGCCGCCCTCCCCGAAGCTGCCTGGTGTCACAGGTGTTCCCTGGCAGGGGGAAGTCCGCTAATTACCTGCCCTGTCCAGGGGGAGGCACTAGATGCTACCTGCATTTCCAGCCCAACCCCCGACTTTCCCCGGCAGCCCGCACTGGGAGGCACTCGGGGAAGACACGCGAAGGGCTCCTAGGCGATCCCGGGTGCTGCAGACCTATGACGGAACCTCCCCACACTCAGAATTCCGGAACACGGCTGACTGTGTGGGGGAGGTTGGGGCCGCCCTCCCCGAAGCTGCCTGGTGTCACAGGTGTTCCCTGGCAGGGAGAAGTCCGCTAATTACCTGCCATGTCCAGGGGGAGGCACTAGATGCTACCTGCATTTCCAGCCCAACCCCCGACTTTCCCCGGCAGCCCGCACTGGGAGGCACTCGGGGAAGACACGCGATGGGCTCCTAGGCGATCCCGGGTGCTGCAGACCTATGACGGAACCTCCCCACACTCAGAATTCCGGAACACGGCTGACTGTGTGGGGGAGGTTGGGGCCGCCCTCCCCGAAGCTGCCTGGTGTCACAGGTGTTCCCTGGCAGGGAGAAGTCCGCTAATTACCTGCCATGTCCAGGGGGAGGCACTAGATGCTCCCTGCATTTCCAGCCCAACCCCCGACTTTCCCCGGCAGCCCGCACTGGGAGGCACTCGGGGAAGACACGCGATGGGCTCCTAGGCGATCCCGGGTACTGCAGACCTATGACGGAACCTCCCCACACCCAGAATTCCGGAACACGGCTGACTGTGTGGGAGAGGTTGGGGCCGCCCTCCCCGAAGCTGCCTGGTGTCACAGGTGTTCCCTGGCAGGGGGAAGTCCGCTAATTACATGCCCTGTCCAGGGGGAGGCACTAGATGCTACCTGCATTTCCAGCCCAACCCCCGACTTTCCCCGGCAGCCCGCACTGGGAGGCACTCGGGGAAGACACGCGATGGGCTCCTAGGCGATCCCGGGTACTGCAGACCTATGACGGAACCTCCCCACACCCAGAATTCCGGAACACGGCTGACTGTGTGGGAGAGGTTGGGGCCGCCCTCCCCGAAGCTGCCTGGTGTCACAGGTGTTCCCTGGCAGGGGGAAGTCCGCTAATTACCTGCCCTGTCCAGGGGGAGGCACTAGATGCTACCTGCATTTCCAGCCCAACCCCCGACTTTCCCCGGCAGCCCGCACTGGGAGGCACTCGGGGAAGACACGCGATGGGCTCCTAGGCGATCCCGGGTGCTGCAGACCTATGACGGAACCTCCCCACACCCAGAATTCCGGAACACGGCTGACTGTGTGGGAGAGGTTGGGGCCGCCCTCCCCGAAGCTGCCTGGTGTCACAGGTGTTCCCTGGCAGGGGGAAGTCCGCTAATTACATGCCCTGTCCAGGGGGAGGCACTAGATGCTACCTGCATTTCCAGCCCAACCCCCGACTTTCCCCGGCAGCCCGCACTGGGAGGCACTCGGGGAAGACACGCGATGGGCTCCTAGGCGATCCCGGGTGCTGCAGACCTATGACGGAACCTCCCCACACCCAGAATTCCGGAACACGGCTGACTGTGTGGGAGAGTTTGGGGCCGCCCTCCCCGAAGCTGCCTGGTGTCACAGGTGTTCCCTGGCAGGGGGAAGTCCGCTAATTACCTGCCCTGTCCAGGGGGAGGCACTAGATGCTACCTGCATTTCCAGCCCAACCCCCGACTTTCCCCGGCAGCCCGCACTGGGAGGCACTCGGGGAAGACACGCGAAGGGCTCCTAGGCGATCCCGGGTGCTGCAGACCTATGACGGAACCTCCCCACACTCAGAATTCCGGAACACGGCTGACTGTGTGGGGGAGGTTGGGGCCGCCCTCCCCGAAGCTGCCTGGTGTCACAGGTGTTCCCTGGCAGGGAGAAGTCCGCTAATTACCTGCCATGTCCAGGGGGAGGCACTAGATGCTACCTGCATTTCCAGCCCAACCCCCGACTTTCCCCGGCAGCCCGCACTGGGAGGCACTCGGAAAAGACACGCGATGGGCTCCTAGGCGATCCCGGGTGCTGCAGACCTATGACGGAACCTCCCCACACTCAGAATTCCGGAACACGGCTGACTGTGTGGGAGAGTTTGGGGCCGCCCTCCCCGAAGCTGCCTGGTGTCACAGGTGTTCCCTGGCAGGGGGAAGTCCGCTAATTACATGCCCTGTCCAGGGGGAGGCACTAGATGCTACCTGCATTTCCAGCCCAACCCCCGACTTTCCCCGGCAGCCCGCACTGGGAGGCACTCGGGGAAGACACGCGATGGGCTCCTAGGCGATCCCGGGTGCTGCAGACCTATGACGGAACCTCCCCACACCCAGAATTCCGGAACACGGCTGACTGTGTGGGAGAGGTTGGGGCCGCCCTCCCCGAAGCTGCCTGGTGTCACAGGTGTTCCCTGGCAGGGGGAAGTCCGCTAATTACCTGCCCTGTTCTGGGGGAGGCACTAGATGCTACCTGCATTTCCAGCCCAACCCCCGACTTTCCCCGGCAGCCCGCACTGGGAGGCACTCGGGGAAGACACGCGATGGGCTCCTAGGCGATCCCGGGTGCTGCAGACCTATGACGGAACCTCCCCACACCCAGAATTCCGGAACACGGCTGACTGTGTGGGAGAGTTTGGGGCCGCCCTCCCCGAAGCTGCCTGGTGTCACAGGTGTTCCCTGGCAGGGGGAAGTCCGCTAATTACCTGCCCTGTCCAGGGGGAGGCACTAGATGCTACCTGCATTTCCAGCCCAACCCCCGACTTTCCCCGGCAGCCCGCACTGGGAGGCACTCGGGGAAGACACGCGAAGGGCTCCTAGGCGATCCCGGGTGCTGCAGACCTATGACGGAACCTCCCCACACTCAGAATTCCGGAACACGGCTGACTGTGTGGGGGAGGTTGGGGCCGCCCTCCCCGAAGCTGCCTGGTGTCACAGGTGTTCCCTGGCAGGGAGAAGTCCGCTAATTACCTGCCATGTCCAGGGGGAGGCACTAGATGCTACCTGCATTTCCAGCCGAACCCCCGACTTTCCCCGGCAGCCCGCACTGTGAGGCACTCGGGGAAGACACGCGAAGGGCTCCTAGGCGATCCCGGGTGCTGCAGACCTATGACGGAACCTCCCCACACCCAGAATTCCGGAACACGGCTGACTGTGTGGGAGAGGTTGGGGCCGCCCTCCCCGAAGCTGCCTGGTGTCACAGGTGTTCCCTGGCAGGGGGAAGTCCGCTAATTACATGCCCTGTCCAGGGGGAGGCACTAGATGCTACCTGCATTTCCAGCCCAACCCCCGACTTTCCCCGGCAGCCCGCACTGGGAGGCACTCGGGGAAGACACGCGAAGGGCTCCTAGGCGATCCCGGGTGCTGCAGACCTATGACGGAACCTCCCCACACTCAGAATTCCGGAACACGGCTGACTGTGTGGGGGAGGTTGGGGCCGCCCTCCCCGAAGCTGCCTGGTGTCACAGGTGTTCCCTGGCTGGGGGAAGTCCGCTAATTACCTGCCCTGTTCTGGGGGAGGCACTAGATGCTACCTGCATTTCCAGCCCAACCCCCGACTTTCCCCGGCAGCCCGCACTGGGAGGCACTCGGGGAAGACACGCGATGGGCTCCTAGGCGATCCCGGGTGCTGCAGACCTATGACGGAACCTCCCCACACCCAGAATTCCGGAACACGGCTGACTGTGTGGGAGAGGTTGGGGCCGCCCTCCCCGAAGCTGCCTGGTGTCACAGGTGTTCCCTGGCAGGGGGAAGTCCGCTAATTACCTGCCCTGTCCAGGGGGAGGCACTAGATGCTACCTGCATTTCCAGCCCAACCCCCGACTTTCCCCGGCAGCCCGCACTGGGAGGCACTCGGGGAAGACACGCGATGGGTTCCTAGGCGATCCCGGGTGCTGCAGACGTATGACGGATCCTACCCACACTCAGAATTCCGGAACACGGCTGACTGTGTGGGGGAGGTTGGGGCCGCCCTCCCCGAAGCTGCCTGGTGTCACAGGTGTTCCCTGGCAGGGGGAAGTCCGCTAATTACATGCCCTGTCCAGGGGGAGGCACTAGATGCTACCTGCATTTCCAGCCCAACCCCCGACTTTCCCCGGCAGCCCGCACTGGGAGGCACTCGGGGAAGACACGCGAAGGGCTCCTAGGCGATCCCGGGTGCTGCAGACCTATGACGGAACCTCCCCACACTCAGAATTCCGGAACACGGCTGACTGTGTGGGGGAGGTTGGGGCCGCCCTCCCCGAAGCTGCCTGGTGTCACAGGTGTTCCCTGGCTGGGGGAAGTCCGCTAATTACCTGCCCTGTTCTGGGGGAGGCACTAGATGCTACCTGCATTTCCAGCCCAACCCCTGACTTTCCCCGGCAGCCCGCACTGGGAGGCACTCGGGGAAGACACGCGATGGGCTCCTAGGCGATCCCGGGTGCTGCAGACCTATGACGGAACCTCCCCACACCCAGAATTCCGGAACACGGCTGACTGTGTGGGAGAGGTTGGGGCCGCCCTCCCCGAAGCTGCCTGGTGTCACAGGTGTTCCCTGGCAGGGGGAAGTCCGCTAATTACCTGCCCTGTCCAGGGGGAGGCACTAGATGCTACCTGCATTTCCAGCCCAACCCCCGACTTTCCCCGGCAGCCCGCACTGGGAGGCACTCGTGGAAGACACGCGATGGGTTCCTAGGCGATCCCGGGTGCTGCAGACGTATGACGGATCCTACCCACACTCAGAATTCCGGAACACGGCTGACTGTGTGGGGGAGGTTGGGGCCGCCCTCCCCGAAGCTGCCTGGTGTCACAGGTGTTCCCTGGCAGGGGGAAGTCCGCTAATTACCTGCCCTGTCCAGGGGGAGGCACTAGATGCTACCTGCATTTCCAGCCCAACCCCCGACTTTCCCCGGCAGCCCGCACTGGGAGGCACTCGGGGAAGACACGCGAAGGGCTCCTAGGCGATCCCGGGTGCTGCAGACCTATGACGGAACCTCCCCACACTCAGAATTCCGGAACACGGCTGACTGTGTGGGGGAGGTTGGGGCCGCCCTCCCCGAAGCTGCCTGGTGTCACAGGTGTTCCCTGGCAGGGAGAAGTCCGCTAATTACCTGCCATGTCCAGGGGGAGGCACTAGATGCTACCTGCATTTCCAGCCCAACCCCCGACTTTCCCCGGCAGCCCGCACTGGGAGGCACTCGGGGAAGACACGCGATGGGCTCCTAGGCGATCCCGGGTGCTGCAGACCTATGACGGAACCTCCCCACACTCAGAATTCCGGAACACGGCTGACTGTGTGGGGGAGGTTGGGGCCGCCCTCCCCGAAGCTGCCTGGTGTCACAGGTGTTCCCTGGCAGGGAGAAGTCCGCTAATTACCTGCCATGTCCAGGGGGAGGCACTAGATGCTACCTGCATTTCCAGCCCAACCCCCGACTTTCCCCGGCAGCCCGCACTGGGAGGCACTCGGGGAAGACACGCGATGGGCTCCTAGGCGATCCCGGGTACTGCAGACCTATGACGGAACCTCCCCACACCCAGAATTCCGGAACACGGCTGACTGTGTGGGAGAGGTTGGGGCCGCCCTCCCCGAAGCTGCCTGGTGTCACAGGTGTTCCCTGGCAGGGGGAAGTCCGCTAATTACATGCCCTGTCCAGGGGGAGGCACTAGATGCTACCTGCATTTCCAGCCCAACCCCCGACTTTCCCCGGCAGCCCGCACTGGGAGGCACTCGGGGAAGACACGCGATGGGCTCCTAGGCGATCCCGGGTACTGCAGACCTATGACGGAACCTCCCCACACCCAGAATTCCGGAACACGGCTGACTGTGTGGGAGAGGTTGGGGCCGCCCTCCCCGAAGCTGCCTGGTGTCACAGGTGTTCCCTGGCAGGGGGAAGTCCGCTAATTACCTGCCCTGTCCAGGGGGAGGCACTAGATGCTACCTGCATTTCCAGCCCAACCCCCGACTTTCCCCGGCAGCCCGCACTGGGAGGCACTCGGGGAAGACACGCGATGGGCTCCTAGGCGATCCCGGGTGCTGCAGACCTATGACGGAACCTCCCCACACCCAGAATTCCGGAACACGGCTGACTGTGTGGGAGAGGTTGGGGCCGCCCTCCCCGAAGCTGCCTGGTGTCACAGGTGTTCCCTGGCAGGGGGAAGTCCGCTAATTACATGCCCTGTCCAGGGGGAGGCACTAGATGCTACCTGCATTTCCAGCCCAACCCCCGACTTTCCCCGGCAGCCCGCACTGGGAGGCACTCGGGGAAGACACGCGATGGGCTCCTAGGCGATCCCGGGTGCTGCAGACCTATGACGGAACCTCCCCACACCCAGAATTCCGGAACACGGCTGACTGTGTGGGAGAGGTTGGGGCCGCCCTCCCCGAAGCTGCCTGGTGTCACAGGTGTTCCCTGGCAGGGGGAAGTCCGCTAATTACATGCCCTGTCCAGGGGGAGGCACTAGATGCTACCTGCATTTCCAGCCCAACCCCCGACTTTCCCCGGCAGCCCGCACTGGGAGGCACTCGGGGAAGACACGCGAAGGGCTCCTAGGCGATCCCGGGTGCTGCAGACCTATGACGGAACCTCCCCACACTCAGAATTCCGGAACACGGCTGACTGTGTGGGGGAGGTTGGGGCCGCCCTCCCCGAAGCTGCCTGGTGTCACAGGTGTTCCCTGGCAGGGAGAAGTCCGCTAATTACCTGCCATGTCCAGGGGGAGGCACTAGATGCTACCTGCATTTCCAGCCCAACCCCCGACTTTCCCCGGCAGCCCGCACTGGGAGGCACTCGGAAAAGACACGCGATGGGCTCCTAGGCGATCCCGGGTGCTGCAGACCTATGACGGAACCTCCCCACACTCAGAATTCCGGAACACGGCTGACTGTGTGGGAGAGTTTGGGGCCGCCCTCCCCGAAGCTGCCTGGTGTCACAGGTGTTCCCTGGCAGGGGGAAGTCCGCTAATTACATGCCCTGTCCAGGGGGAGGCACTAGATGCTACCTGCATTTCCAGCCCAACCCCCGACTTTCCCCGGCAGCCCGCACTGGGAGGCACTCGGGGAAGACACGCGATGGGCTCCTAGGCGATCCCGGGTGCTGCAGACCTATGACGGAACCTCCCCACACCCAGAATTCCGGAACACGGCTGACTGTGTGGGAGAGGTTGGGGCCGCCCTCCCCGAAGCTGCCTGGTGTCACAGGTGTTCCCTGGCAGGGGGAAGTCCGCTAATTACCTGCCCTGTTCTGGGGGAGGCACTAGATGCTACCTGCATTTCCAGCCCAACCCCCGACTTTCCCCGGCAGCCCGCACTGGGAGGCACTCGGGGAAGACACGCGATGGGCTCCTAGGCGATCCCGGGTGCTGCAGACCTATGACGGAACCTCCCCACACCCAGAATTCCGGAACACGGCTGACTGTGTGGGAGAGTTTGGGGCCGCCCTCCCCGAAGCTGCCTGGTGTCACAGGTGTTCCCTGGCAGGGGGAAGTCCGCTAATTACCTGCCCTGTCCAGGGGGAGGCACTAGATGCTACCTGCATTTCCAGCCCAACCCCCGACTTTCCCCGGCAGCCCGCACTGGGAGGCACTCGGGGAAGACACGCGAAGGGCTCCTAGGCGATCCCGGGTGCTGCAGACCTATGACGGAACCTCCCCACACTCAGAATTCCGGAACACGGCTGACTGTGTGGGGGAGGTTGGGGCCGCCCTCCCCGAAGCTGCCTGGTGTCACAGGTGTTCCCTGGCAGGGAGAAGTCCGCTAATTACCTGCCATGTCCAGGGGGAGGCACTAGATGCTACCTGCATTTCCAGCCGAACCCCCGACTTTCCCCGGCAGCCCGCACTGTGAGGCACTCGGGGAAGACACGCGAAGGGCTCCTAGGCGATCCCGGGTGCTGCAGACCTATGACGGAACCTCCCCACACCCAGAATTCCGGAACACGGCTGACTGTGTGGGAGAGGTTGGGGCCGCCCTCCCCGAAGCTGCCTGGTGTCACAGGTGTTCCCTGGCAGGGGGAAGTCCGCTAATTACATGCCCTGTCCAGGGGGAGGCACTAGATGCTACCTGCATTTCCAGCCCAACCCCCGACTTTCCCCGGCAGCCCGCACTGGGAGGCACTCGGGGAAGACACGCGAAGGGCTCCTAGGCGATCCCGGGTGCTGCAGACCTATGACGGAACCTCCCCACACTCAGAATTCCGGAACACGGCTGACTGTGTGGGGGAGGTTGGGGCCGCCCTCCCCGAAGCTGCCTGGTGTCACAGGTGTTCCCTGGCTGGGGGAAGTCCGCTAATTACCTGCCCTGTTCTGGGGGAGGCACTAGATGCTACCTGCATTTCCAGCCCAACCCCCGACTTTCCCCGGCAGCCCGCACTGGGAGGCACTCGGGGAAGACACGCGATGGGCTCCTAGGCGATCCCGGGTGCTGCAGACCTATGACGGAACCTCCCCACACCCAGAATTCCGGAACACGGCTGACTGTGTGGGAGAGGTTGGGGCCGCCCTCCCCGAAGCTGCCTGGTGTCACAGGTGTTCCCTGGCAGGGGGAAGTCCGCTAATTACCTGCCCTGTCCAGGGGGAGGCACTAGATGCTACCTGCATTTCCAGCCCAACCCCCGACTTTCCCCGGCAGCCCGCACTGGGAGGCACTCGGGGAAGACACGCGATGGGTTCCTAGGCGATCCCGGGTGCTGCAGACGTATGACGGATCCTACCCACACTCAGAATTCCGGAACACGGCTGACTGTGTGGGGGAGGTTGGGGCCGCCCTCCCCGAAGCTGCCTGGTGTCACAGGTGTTCCCTGGCAGGGGGAAGTCCGCTAATTACCTGCCCTGTCCAGGGGGAGGCACTAGATGCTACCTGCATTTCCAGCCCAACCCCCGACTTTCCCCGGCAGCCCGCACTGTGAGGCACTCGGGGAAGACACGCGAAGGGCTCCTAGGCGATCCCGGGTGCTGCAGACCTATGACGGAACCTCCCCACACTCAGAATTCCGGAACACGGCTGACTGTGTGGGGGAGGTTGGGGCCGCCCTCCCCGAAGCTGCCTGGTGTCACAGGTGTTCCCTGGCAGGGAGAAGTCCGCTAATTACCTGCCATGTCCAGGGGGAGGCACTAGATGCTACCTGCATTTCCAGCCCAACCCCCGACTTTCCCCGGGAGCCCGCACTGGGAGACACTCGGGGAAGACACGCGATGGGCTCCTAGGCGATCCCGGGTACTGCAGACCTATGACGGAACCTCCCCACACCCAGAATTCCGGAACACGGCTGACTGTGTCGGAGAGGTTGGGGCCGCCCTCCCCGAAGCTGCCTGGTGTCACAGGTGTTCCCTGGCAGGGGGAAGTCCGCTAATTACCTGCCCTGTCCAGGGGGAGGCACTAGATGCTACCTGCATTTCCAGCCCAACCCCCGACTTTCCCCGGCAGCCCGCACTGGGAGGCACTCGGGGAAGACACGCGATGGGCTCCTAGGTGATCCCGGGTGCTGCAGACGTATGACGGATCCTACCCACACTCAGAATTCCGGAACACGGCTGACTGTGTGGGGGAGGTTGGGGCCGCCCTCCCCGAAGCTGCCTGGTGTCACAGGTGTTCCCTGGCAGGGGGAATTCCGCTAATTACCTGCCCTGTCCAGGGGGAGGCACTAGATGCTACCTGCATTTCCAGCCCAACCCCCGACTTTCCCCGGCAGCCCGCACTGTGAGGCACTCGGGGAAGACACGCGAAGGGCTCCTAGGCGATCCCGGGTGCTGCAGACCTATGACGGAACCTCCCCACACTCAGAATTCCGGAACACGGCTGACTGTGTGGGGGAGGTTGGGGCCGCCCTCCCCGAAGCTGCCTGGTGTCACAGGTGTTCCCTGGCAGGGAGAAGTCCGCTAATTACCTGCCATGTCCAGGGGGAGGCACTAGATGCTACCTGCATTTCCAGCCCAACCCCCGACTTTCCCCGGCAGCCCGCACTGGGAGGCACTCGGGGAAGACACGCGATGGGCTCCTAGGCGATCCCGGGTACTGCAGACCTATGACGGAACCTCCCCACACCCAGAATTCCGGAACACGGCTGACTGTGTGGGAGAGTTTGGGGCCGCCCTCCCCGAAGCTGCCTGGTGTCACAGGTGTTCCCTGGCAGGGGGAAGTCCGCTAATTACCTGCCCTGTCCAGGGGGAGGCACTAGATGCTACCTGCATTTCCAGCCCAACCCCCGACTTTCCCCGGCAGCCCGCACTGGGAGGCACTCGGGGAAGACACGCGAAGGGCTCCTAGGCGATCCCGGGTGCTGCAGACCTATGACGGAACCTCCCCACACTCAGAATTCCGGAACACGGCTGACTGTGTGGGGGAGGTTGGGGCCGCCCTCCCCGAAGCTGCCTGGTGTCACAGGTGTTCCCTGGCAGGGAGAAGTCCGCTAATTACCTGCCATGTCCAGGGGGAGGCACTAGATGCTACCTGCATTTCCAGCCGAACCCCCGACTTTCCCCGGCAGCCCGCACTGTGAGGCACTCGGGGAAGACACGCGAAGGGCTCCTAGGCGATCCCGGGTGCTGCAGACCTATGACGGAACCTCCCCACACCCAGAATTCCGGAACACGGCTGACTGTGTGGGAGAGGTTGGGGCCGCCCTCCCCGAAGCTGCCTGGTGTCACAGGTGTTCCCTGGCAGGGGGAAGTCCGCTAATTACATGCCCTGTCCAGGGGGAGGCACTAGATGCTACCTGCATTTCCAGCCCAACCCCCGACTTTCCCCGGCAGCCCGCACTGGGAGGCACTCGGGGAAGACACGCGAAGGGCTCCTAGGCGATCCCGGGTGCTGCAGACCTATGACGGAACCTCCCCACACTCAGAATTCCGGAACACGGCTGACTGTGTGGGGGAGGTTGGGGCCGCCCTCCCCGAAGCTGCCTGGTGTCACAGGTGTTCCCTGGCTGGGGGAAGTCCGCTAATTACCTGCCCTGTTCTGGGGGAGGCACTAGATGCTACCTGCATTTCCAGCCCAACCCCCGACTTTCCCCGGCAGCCCGCACTGGGAGGCACTCGGGGAAGACACGCGATGGGTTCCTAGGTGATCCCGGGTGCTGCAGACGTATGACGGATCCTACCCACACTCAGAATTCCGGAACACGGCTGACTGTGTGGGGGAGGTTGGGGCCGCCCTCCCCGAAGCTGCCTGGTGTCACAGGTGTTCCCTGGCAGGGGGAAGTCCGCTAATTACCTGCCCTGTCCAGGGGGAGGCACTAGATGCTACCTGCATTTCCAGCCCAACCCCCGACTTTCCCCGGCAGCCCGCACTGTGAGGCACTCGGGGAAGACACGCGAAGGGCTCCTAGGCGATCCCGGGTGCTGCAGACCTATGACGGAACCTCCCCACACTCAGAATTCCGGAACACGGCTGACTGTGTGGGGGAGGTTGGGGCCGCCCTCCCCGAAGCTGCCTGGTGTCACAGGTGTTCCCTGGCAGGGAGAAGTCCGCTAATTACCTGCCATGTCCAGGGGGAGGCACTAGATGCTACCTGCATTTCCAGCCCAACCCCCGACTTTCCCCGGCAGCCCGCACTGGGAGGCACTCGGGGAAGACACGCGATGGGCTCCTAGGCGATCCCGGGTGCTGCAGACCTATGACGGAACCTCCCCACACCCAGAATTCCGGAACACGGCTGACTGTGTGGGAGAGGTTGGGGCCGCCCTCCCCGAAGCTGCCTGGTGTCACAGGTGTTCCCTGGCAGGGGGAAGTCCACTAATTACATGCCCTGTCCAGGGGGAGGCACTAGATGCTACCTGCATTTCCAGCCCAACCCCCGACTTTCCCCGGCAGCCCGCACTGGGAGGCACTCGGGGAAGACACGCGATGGGCTCCTAGGCGATCCCGGGTACTGCAGACCTATGACGGAACCTCCCCACACCCAGAATTCCGGAACACGGCTGACTGTGTGGGAGAGGTTGGGGCCGCCCTCCCCGAAGCTGCCTGGTGTCACAGGTGTTCCCTGGCAGGGGGAAGTCCGCTAATTACATGCCCTGTCCAGGGGGAGGCACTAGATGCTACCTGCATTTCCAGCCCAACCCCCGACTTTCCCCGGCAGCCCGCACTGGGAGGCACTCGGGGAAGACACGCGATGGGCTCCTAGGCGATCCCGGGTGCTGCAGACCTATGACGGAACCTCCCCACACCCAGAATTCCGGAACACGGCTGACTGTGTGGGAGAGGTTGGGGCCGCCCTCCCCGAAGCTGCCTGGTGTCACAGGTGTTCCCTGGCAGGGGGAAGTCCGCTAATTACATGCCCTGTCCAGGGGGAGGCACTAGATGCTACCTGCATTTCCAGCCCAACCCCCGACTTTCCCCGGCAGCCCGCACTGGGAGGCACTCGGGGAAGACACGCGAAGGGCTCCTAGGCGATCCCGGGTGCTGCAGACCTATGACGGAACCTCCCCACACTCAGAATTCCGGAACACGGCTGACTGTGTGGGGGAGGTTGGGGCCGCCCTCCCCGAAGCTGCCTGGTGTCACAGGTGTTCCCTGGCAGGGAGAAGTCCGCTAATTACCTGCCATGTCCAGGGGGAGGCACTAGATGCTACCTGCATTTCCAGCCCAACCCCCGACTTTCCCCGGCAGCCCGCACTGGGAGGCACTCGGGGAAGACACGCGATGGGCTCCTAGGCGATCCCGGGTGCTGCAGACCTATGACGGAACCTCCCCACACTCAGAATTCCGGAACACGGCTGACTGTGTGGGAGAGTTTGGGGCCGCCCTCCCCGAAGCTGCCTGGTGTCACAGGTGTTCCCTGGCAGGGGGAAGTCCGCTAATTACCTGCCCTGTCCAGGGGGAGGCACTAGATGCTACCTGCATTTCCAGCCCAACCCCCGACTTTCCCCGGCAGCCCGCACTGTGAGGCACTCGGGGAAGACACGCGAAGGGCTCCTAGGCGATCCCGGGTGCTGCAGACCTATGACGGAACCTCCCCACACTCAGAATTCCGGAACACGGCTGACTGTGTGGGGGAGGTTGGGGCCGCCCTCCCCGAAGCTGCCTGGTGTCACAGGTGTTCCCTGGCTGGGGGAAGTCCGCTAATTACCTGCCCTGTTCTGGGGGAGGCACTAGATGCTACCTGCATTTCCAGCCCAACCCCTGACTTTCCCCGGCAGCCCGCACTGGGAGGCACTCGGGGAAGACACGCGATGGGCTCCTAGGCGATCCCGGGTGCTGCAGACCTATGACGGAACCTCCCCACACCCAGAATTCCGGAACACGGCTGACTGTGTGGGAGAGGTTGGGGCCGCCCTCCCCGAAGCTGCCTGGTGTCACAGGTGTTCCCTGGCAGGGGGAAGTCCGCTAATTACCTGCCCTGTCCAGGGGGAGGCACTAGATGCTACCTGCATTTCCAGCCCAACCCCCGACTTTCCCCGGCAGCCCGCACTGGGAGGCACTCGTGGAAGACACGCGATGGGTTCCTAGGCGATCCCGGGTGCTGCAGACGTATGACGGATCCTACCCACACTCAGAATTCCGGAACACGGCTGACTGTGTGGGGGAGGTTGGGGCCGCCCTCCCCGAAGCTGCCTGGTGTCACAGGTGTTCCCTGGCAGGGGGAAGTCCGCTAATTACCTGCCCTGTCCAGGGGGAGGCACTAGATGCTACCTGCATTTCCAGCCCAACCCCCGACTTTCCCCGGCAGCCCGCACTGGGAGGCACTCGGGGAAGACACGCGAAGGGCTCCTAGGCGATCCCGGGTGCTGCAGACCTATGACGGAACCTCCCCACACTCAGAATTCCGGAACACGGCTGACTGTGTGGGGGAGGTTGGGGCCGCCCTCCCCGAAGCTGCCTGGTGTCACAGGTGTTCCCTGGCAGGGAGAAGTCCGCTAATTACCTGCCATGTCCAGGGGGAGGCACTAGATGCTACCTGCATTTCCAGCCCAACCCCCGACTTTCCCCGGCAGCCCGCACTGGGAGGCACTCGGGGAAGACACGCGATGGGCTCCTAGGCGATCCCGGGTACTGCAGACCTATGACGGAACCTCCCCACACCCAGAATTCCGGAACACGGCTGACTGTGTGGGAGAGGTTGGGGCCGCCCTCCCCGAAGCTGCCTGGTGTCACAGGTGTTCCCTGGCAGGGGGAAGTCCGCTAATTACATGCCCTGTCCAGGGGGAGGCACTAGATGCTACCTGCATTTCCAGCCCAACCCCCGACTTTCCCCGGCAGCCCGCACTGGGAGGCACTCGGGGAAGACACGCGATGGGCTCCTAGGCGATCCCGGGTGCTGCAGACCTATGACGGAACCTCCCCACACCCAGAATTCCGGAACACGGCTGACTGTGTGGGAGAGGTTGGGGCCGCCCTCCCCGAAGCTGCCTGGTGTCACAGGTGTTCCCTGGCAGGGGGAAGTCCGCTAATTACCTGCCCTGTTCTGGGGGAGGCACTAGATGCTACCTGCATTTCCAGCCCAACCCCCGACTTTCCCCGGCAGCCCGCACTGGGAGGCACTCGGGGAAGACACGCGATGGGCTCCTAGGCGATCCCGGGTGCTGCAGACCTATGACGGAACCTCCCCACACCCAGAATTCCGGAACACGGCTGACTGTGTGGGAGAGTTTGGGGCCGCCCTCCCCGAAGCTGCCTGGTGTCACAGGTGTTCCCTGGCAGGGGGAAGTCCGCTAATTACCTGCCCTGTCCAGGGGGAGGCACTAGATGCTACCTGCATTTCCAGCCCAACCCCCGACTTTCCCCGGCAGCCCGCACTGGGAGGCACTCGGGGAAGACACGCGAAGGGCTCCTAGGCGATCCCGGGTGCTGCAGACCTATGACGGAACCTCCCCACACTCAGAATTCCGGAACACGGCTGACTGTGTGGGGGAGGTTGGGGCCGCCCTCCCCGAAGCTGCCTGGTGTCACAGGTGTTCCCTGGCAGGGAGAAGTCCGCTAATTACCTGCCATGTCCAGGGGGAGGCACTAGATGCTACCTGCATTTCCAGCCGAACCCCCGACTTTCCCCGGCAGCCCGCACTGTGAGGCACTCGGGGAAGACACGCGAAGGGCTCCTAGGCGATCCCGGGTGCTGCAGACCTATGACGGAACCTCCCCACACCCAGAATTCCGGAACACGGCTGACTGTGTGGGAGAGGTTGGGGCCGCCCTCCCCGAAGCTGCCTGGTGTCACAGGTGTTCCCTGGCAGGGGGAAGTCCGCTAATTACATGCCCTGTCCAGGGGGAGGCACTAGATGCTACCTGCATTTCCAGCCCAACCCCCGACTTTCCCCGGCAGCCCGCACTGGGAGGCACTCGGGGAAGACACGCGAAGGGCTCCTAGGCGATCCCGGGTGCTGCAGACCTATGACGGAACCTCCCCACACTCAGAATTCCGGAACACGGCTGACTGTGTGGGGGAGGTTGGGGCCGCCCTCCCCGAAGCTGCCTGGTGTCACAGGTGTTCCCTGGCTGGGGGAAGTCCGCTAATTACCTGCCCTGTTCTGGGGGAGGCACTAGATGCTACCTGCATTTCCAGCCCAACCCCCGACTTTCCCCGGCAGCCCGCACTGGGAGGCACTCGGGGAAGACACGCGATGGGCTCCTAGGCGATCCCGGGTGCTGCAGACCTATGACGGAACCTCCCCACACCCAGAATTCCGGAACACGGCTGACTGTGTGGGAGAGGTTGGGGCCGCCCTCCCCGAAGCTGCCTGGTGTCACAGGTGTTCCCTGGCAGGGGGAAGTCCGCTAATTACCTGCCCTGTCCAGGGGGAGGCACTAGATGCTACCTGCATTTCCAGCCCAACCCCCGACTTTCCCCGGCAGCCCGCACTGGGAGGCACTCGGGGAAGACACGCGATGGGTTCCTAGGCGATCCCGGGTGCTGCAGACATATGACGGATCCTACCCACACTCAGAATTCCGGAACACGGCTGACTGTGTGGGGGAGGTTGGGGCCGCCCTCCCCGAAGCTGCCTGGTGTCACAGGTGTTCCCTGGCAGGGGGAAGTCCGCTAATTACCTGCCCTGTCCAGGGGGAGGCACTAGATGCTACCTGCATTTCCAGCCCAACCCCCGACTTTCCCCGGCAGCCCGCACTGTGAGGCACTCGGGGAAGACACGCGAAGGGCTCCTAGGCGATCCCGGGTGCTGCAGACCTATGACGGAACCTCCCCACACTCAGAATTCCGGAACACGGCTGACTGTGTGGGGGAGGTTGGGGCCGCCCTCCCCGAAGCTGCCTGGTGTCACAGGTGTTCCCTGGCAGGGAGAAGTCCGCTAATTACCTGCCATGTCCAGGGGGAGGCACTAGATGCTACCTGCATTTCCAGCCCAACCCCCGACTTTCCCCGGCAGCCCGCACTGGGAGACACTCGGGGAAGACACGCGATGGGCTCCTAGGCGATCCCGGGTACTGCAGACCTATGACGGAACCTCCCCACACCCAGAATTCCGGAACACGGCTGACTGTGTCGGAGAGGTTGGGGCCGCCCTCCCCGAAGCTGCCTGGTGTCACAGGTGTTCCCTGGCAGGGGGAAGTCCGCTAATTACCTGCCCTGTCCAGGGGGAGGCACTAGATGCTACCTGCATTTCCAGCCCAACCCCCGACTTTCCCCGGCAGCCCGCACTGGGAGGCACTCGGGGAAGACACGCGATGGGCTCCTAGGTGATCCCGGGTGCTGCAGACGTATGACGGATCCTACCCACACTCAGAATTCCGGAACACGGCTGACTGTGTGGGGGAGGTTGGGGCCGCCCTCCCCGAAGCTGCCTGGTGTCACAGGTGTTCCCTGGCAGGGGGAATTCCGCTAATTACCTGCCCTGTCCAGGGGGAGGCACTAGATGCTACCTGCATTTCCAGCCCAACCCCCGACTTTCCCCGGCAGCCCGCACTGTGAGGCACTCGGGGAAGACACGCGAAGGGCTCCTAGGCGATCCCGGGTGCTGCAGACCTATGACGGAACCTCCCCACACTCAGAATTCCGGAACACGGCTGACTGTGTGGGGGAGGTTGGGGCCGCCCTCCCCGAAGCTGCCTGGTGTCACAGGTGTTCCCTGGCAGGGAGAAGTCCGCTAATTACCTGCCATGTCCAGGGGGAGGCACTAGATGCTACCTGCATTTCCAGCCCAACCCCCGACTTTCCCCGGCAGCCCGCACTGGGAGGCACTCGGGGAAGACACGCGATGGGCTCCTAGGCGATCCCGGGTACTGCAGACCTATGACGGAACCTCCCCACACCCAGAATTCCGGAACACGGCTGACTCTGTGGGAGAGGTTGGGGCCGCCCTCCCCGAAGCTGCCTGGTGTCACAGGTGTTCCCTGGCAGGGGGAAGTCCGCTAATTACATGCCCTGTCCAGGGGGAGGCACTAGATGCTACCTGCATTTCCAGCCCAACCCCCGACTTTCCCCGGCAGCCCGCACTGGGAGGCACTCGGGGAAGACACGCGATGGGCTCCTAGGCGATCCCGGGTGCTGCAGACCTATGACGGAACCTCCCCACACCCAGAATTCCGGAACACGGCTGACTGTGTGGGAGAGGTTGGGGCCGCCCTCCCCGAAGCTGCCTGGTGTCACAGGTGTTCCCTGGCAGGGGGAAGTCCGCTAATTACATGCCCTGTCCAGGGGGAGGCACTAGATGCTACCTGCATTTCCAGCCCAACCCCCGACTTTCCCCGGCAGCCCGCACTGGGAGGCACTCGGGGAAGACACGCGATGGGCTCCTAGGCGATCCCGGGTGCTGCAGACCTATGACGGAACCTCCCCACACCCAGAATTCCGGAACACGGCTGACTGTGTGGGAGAGGTTGGGGCCGCCCTCCCCGAAGCTGCCTGGTGTCACAGGTGTTCCCTGGCAGGGGGAAGTCCGATAATTACATGCCCTGTCCAGGGGGAGGCACTAGATGCTACCTGCATTTCCAGCCCAACCCCCGACTTTCCCCGGCAGCCCGCACTGTGAGGCACTCGGGGAAGACACGCGAAGGGCTCCTAGGCGATCCCGGGTGCTGCAGACCTATGACGGAACCTCCCCACACCCAGAATTCCGGAACACGGCTGACTGTGTGGGAGAGGTTGGGGCCGCCCTCCCCGAAGCTGCCTGGTGTCACAGGTGTTCCCTGGCAGGGGGAAGTCCGCTAATTACATGCCCTGTCCAGGGGGAGGCACTAGATGCTACCTGCATTTCCAGCCCAACCCCCGACTTTCCCCGGCAGCCCGCACTGGGAGGCACTCGGGGAAGACACGCGAAGGGCTCCTAGGCGATCCCGGGTGCTGCAGACCTATGACGGAACCTCCCCACACTCAGAATTCCGGAACACGGCTGACTGTGTGGGGGAGGTTGGGGCCGCCCTCCCCGAAGCTGCCTGGTGTCACAGGTGTTCCCTGGCTGGGGGAAGTCCGCTAATTACCTGCCCTGTTCTGGGGGAGGCACTAGATGCTACCTGCATTTCCAGCCCAACCCCCGACTTTCCCCGGCAGCCCGCACTGGGAGGCACTCGGGGAAGACACGCGATGGGCTCCTAGGCGATCCCGGGTGCTGCAGACCTATGACGGAACCTCCCCACACCCAGAATTCCGGAACACGGCTGACTGTGTGGGAGAGGTTGGGGCCGCCCTCCCCGAAGCTGCCTGGTGTCACAGGTGTTCCCTGGCAGGGGGAAGTCCGCTAATTACCTGCCCTGTCCAGGGGGAGGCACTAGATGCTACCTGCATTTCCAGCCCAACCCCCGACTTTCCCCGGCAGCCCGCACTGGGAGGCACTCGGGGAAGACACGCGATGGGTTCCTAGGCGATCCCGGGTGCTGCAGACGTATGACGGATCCTACCCACACTCAGAATTCCGGAACACGGCTGACTGTGTGGGGGAGGTTGGGGCCGCCCTCCCCGAAGCTGCCTGGTGTCACAGGTGTTCCCTGGCAGGGGGAAGTCCGCTAATTACATGCCCTGTCCAGGGGGAGGCACTAGATGCTACCTGCATTTCCAGCCCAACCCCCGACTTTCCCCGGCAGCCCGCACTGGGAGGCACTCGGGGAAGACACGCGAAGGGCTCCTAGGCGATCCCGGGTGCTGCAGACCTATGACGGAACCTCCCCACACTCAGAATTCCGGAACACGGCTGACTGTGTGGGGGAGGTTGGGGCCGCCCTCCCCGAAGCTGCCTGGTGTCACAGGTGTTCCCTGGCTGGGGGAAGTCCGCTAATTACCTGCCCTGTTCTGGGGGAGGCACTAGATGCTACCTGCATTTCCAGCCCAACCCCTGACTTTCCCCGGCAGCCCGCACTGGGAGGCACTCGGGGAAGACACGCGATGGGCTCCTAGGCGATCCCGGGTGCTGCAGACCTATGACGGAACCTCCCCACACCCAGAATTCCGGAACACGGCTGACTGTGTGGGAGAGGTTGGGGCCGCCCTCCCCGAAGCTGCCTGGTGTCACAGGTGTTCCCTGGCAGGGGGAAGTCCGCTAATTACCTGCCCTGTCCAGGGGGAGGCACTAGATGCTACCTGCATTTCCAGCCCAACCCCCGACTTTCCCCGGCAGCCCGCACTGGGAGGCACTCGTGGAAGACACGCGATGGGTTCCTAGGCGATCCCGGGTGCTGCAGACGTATGACGGATCCTACCCACACTCAGAATTCCGGAACACGGCTGACTGTGTGGGGGAGGTTGGGGCCGCCCTCCCCGAAGCTGCCTGGTGTCACAGGTGTTCCCTGGCAGGGGGAAGTCCGCTAATTACCTGCCCTGTCCAGGGGGAGGCACTAGATGCTACCTGCATTTCCAGCCCAACCCCCGACTTTCCCCGGCAGCCCGCACTGGGAGGCACTCGGGGAAGACACGCGAAGGGCTCCTAGGCGATCCCGGGTGCTGCAGACCTATGACGGAACCTCCCCACACTCAGAATTCCGGAACACGGCTGACTGTGTGGGGGAGGTTGGGGCCGCCCTCCCCGAAGCTGCCTGGTGTCACAGGTGTTCCCTGGCAGGGAGAAGTCCGCTAATTACCTGCCATGTCCAGGGGGAGGCACTAGATGCTACCTGCATTTCCAGCCCAACCCCCGACTTTCCCCGGCAGCCCGCACTGGGAGGCACTCGGGGAAGACACGCGATGGGCTCCTAGGCGATCCCGGGTGCTGCAGACCTATGACGGAACCTCCCCACACTCAGAATTCCGGAACACGGCTGACTGTGTGGGGGAGGTTGGGGCCGCCCTCCCCGAAGCTGCCTGGTGTCACAGGTGTTCCCTGGCAGGGAGAAGTCCGCTAATTACCTGCCATGTCCAGGGGGAGGCACTAGATGCTACCTGCATTTCCAGCCCAACCCCCGACTTTCCCCGGCAGCCCGCACTGGGAGGCACTCGGGGAAGACACGCGATGGGCTCCTAGGCGATCCCGGGTACTGCAGACCTATGACGGAACCTCCCCACACCCAGAATTCCGGAACACGGCTGACTGTGTGGGAGAGGTTGGGGCCGCCCTCCCCGCAGCTGCCTGGTGTCACAGGTGTTCCCTGGCAGGGGGAAGTCCGCTAATTACATGCCCTGTCCAGGGGGAGGCACTAGATGCTACCTGCATTTCCAGCCCAACCCCCGACTTTCCCCGGCAGCCCGCACTGGGAGGCACTCGGGGAAGACACGCGATGGGCTCCTAGGCGATCCCGGGTACTGCAGACCTATGACGGAACCTCCCCACACCCAGAATTCCGGAACACGGCTGACTGTGTGGGAGAGGTTGGGGCCGCCCTCCCCGAAGCTGCCTGGTGTCACAGGTGTTCCCTGGCAGGGGGAAGTCCGCTAATTACCTGCCCTGTCCAGGGGGAGGCACTAGATGCTACCTGCATTTCCAGCCCAACCCCCGACTTTCCCCGGCAGCCCGCACTGGGAGGCACTCGGGGAAGACACGCGATGGGCTCCTAGGCGATCCCGGGTGCTGCAGACCTATGACGGAACCTCCCCACACCCAGAATTCCGGAACACGGCTGACTGTGTGGGAGAGGTTGGGGCCGCCCTCCCCGAAGCTGCCTGGTGTCACAGGTGTTCCCTGGCAGGGGGAAGTCCGCTAATTACATGCCCTGTCCAGGGGGAGGCACTAGATGCTACCTGCATTTCCAGCCCAACCCCCGACTTTCCCCGGCAGCCCGCACTGGGAGGCACTCGGGGAAGACACGCGATGGGCTCCTAGGCGATCCCGGGTGCTGCAGACCTATGACGGAACCTCCCCACACCCAGAATTCCGGAACACGGCTGACTGTGTGGGAGAGTTTGGGGCCGCCCTCCCCGAAGCTGCCTGGTGTCACAGGTGTTCCCTGGCAGGGGGAAGTCCGCTAATTACCTGCCCTGTCCAGGGGGAGGCACTAGATGCTACCTGCATTTCCAGCCCAACCCCCGACTTTCCCCGGCAGCCCGCACTGGGAGGCACTCGGGGAAGACACGCGAAGGGCTCCTAGGCGATCCCGGGTGCTGCAGACCTATGACGGAACCTCCCCACACTCAGAATTCCGGAACACGGCTGACTGTGTGGGGGAGGTTGGGGCCGCCCTCCCCGAAGCTGCCTGGTGTCACAGGTGTTCCCTGGCAGGGAGAAGTCCGCTAATTACCTGCCATGTCCAGGGGGAGGCACTAGATGCTACCTGCATTTCCAGCCCAACCCCCGACTTTCCCCGGCAGCCCGCACTGGGAGGCACTCGGAAAAGACACGCGATGGGCTCCTAGGCGATCCCGGGTGCTGCAGACCTATGACGGAACCTCCCCACACTCAGAATTCCGGAACACGGCTGACTGTGTGGGAGAGTTTGGGGCCGCCCTCCCCGAAGCTGCCTGGTGTCACAGGTGTTCCCTGGCAGGGGGAAGTCCGCTAATTACATGCCCTGTCCAGGGGGAGGCACTAGATGCTACCTGCATTTCCAGCCCAACCCCCGACTTTCCCCGGCAGCCCGCACTGGGAGGCACTCGGGGAAGACACGCGATGGGCTCCTAGGCGATCCCGGGTGCTGCAGACCTATGACGGAACCTCCCCACACCCAGAATTCCGGAACACGGCTGACTGTGTGGGAGAGGTTGGGGCCGCCCTCCCCGAAGCTGCCTGGTGTCACAGGTGTTCCCTGGCAGGGGGAAGTCCGCTAATTACCTGCCCTGTTCTGGGGGAGGCACTAGATGCTACCTGCATTTCCAGCCCAACCCCCGACTTTCCCCGGCAGCCCGCACTGGGAGGCACTCGGGGAAGACACGCGATGGGCTCCTAGGCGATCCCGGGTGCTGCAGACCTATGACGGAACCTCCCCACACCCAGAATTCCGGAACACGGCTGACTGTGTGGGAGAGTTTGGGGCCGCCCTCCCCGAAGCTGCCTGGTGTCACAGGTGTTCCCTGGCAGGGGGAAGTCCGCTAATTACCTGCCCTGTCCAGGGGGAGGCACTAGATGCTACCTGCATTTCCAGCCCAACCCCCGACTTTCCCCGGCAGCCCGCACTGGGAGGCACTCGGGGAAGACACGCGAAGGGCTCCTAGGCGATCCCGGGTGCTGCAGACCTATGACGGAACCTCCCCACACTCAGAATTCCGGAACACGGCTGACTGTGTGGGGGAGGTTGGGGCCGCCCTCCCCGAAGCTGCCTGGTGTCACAGGTGTTCCCTGGCAGGGAGAAGTCCGCTAATTACCTGCCATGTCCAGGGGGAGGCACTAGATGCTACCTGCATTTCCAGCCGAACCCCCGACTTTCCCCGGCAGCCCGCACTGTGAGGCACTCGGGGAAGACACGCGAAGGGCTCCTAGGCGATCCCGGGTGCTGCAGACCTATGACGGAACCTCCCCACACCCAGAATTCCGGAACACGGCTGACTGTGTGGGAGAGGTTGGGGCCGCCCTCCCCGAAGCTGCCTGGTGTCACAGGTGTTCCCTGGCAGGGGGAAGTCCGCTAATTACATGCCCTGTCCAGGGGGAGGCACTAGATGCTACCTGCATTTCCAGCCCAACCCCCGACTTTCCCCGGCAGCCCGCACTGGGAGGCACTCGGGGAAGACACGCGAAGGGCTCCTAGGCGATCCCGGGTGCTGCAGACCTATGACGGAACCTCCCCACACTCAGAATTCCGGAACACGGCTGACTGTGTGGGGGAGGTTGGGGCCGCCCTCCCCGAAGCTGCCTGGTGTCACAGGTGTTCCCTGGCTGGGGGAAGTCCGCTAATTACCTGCCCTGTTCTGGGGGAGGCACTAGATGCTACCTGCATTTCCAGCCCAACCCCCGACTTTCCCCGGCAGCCCGCACTGGGAGGCACTCGGGGAAGACACGCGATGGGCTCCTAGGCGATCCCGGGTGCTGCAGACCTATGACGGAACCTCCCCACACCCAGAATTCCGGAACACGGCTGACTGTGTGGGAGAGGTTGGGGCCGCCCTCCCCGAAGCTGCCTGGTGTCACAGGTGTTCCCTGGCAGGGGGAAGTCCGCTAATTACCTGCCCTGTCCAGGGGGAGGCACTAGATGCTACCTGCATTTCCAGCCCAACCCCCGACTTTCCCCGGCAGCCCGCACTGGGAGGCACTCGGGGAAGACACGCGATGGGTTCCTAGGCGATCCCGGGTGCTGCAGACGTATGACGGATCCTACCCACACTCAGAATTCCGGAACACGGCTGACTGTGTGGGGGAGGTTGGGGCCGCCCTCCCCGAAGCTGCCTGGTGTCACAGGTGTTCCCTGGCAGGGGGAAGTCCGCTAATTACATGCCCTGTCCAGGGGGAGGCACTAGATGCTACCTGCATTTCCAGCCCAACCCCCGACTTTCCCCGGCAGCCCGCACTGGGAGGCACTCGGGGAAGACACGCGAAGGGCTCCTAGGCGATCCCGGGTGCTGCAGACCTATGACGGAACCTCCCCACACTCAGAATTCCGGAACACGGCTGACTGTGTGGGGGAGGTTGGGGCCGCCCTCCCCGAAGCTGCCTGGTGTCACAGGTGTTCCCTGGCTGGGGGAAGTCCGCTAATTACCTGCCCTGTTCTGGGGGAGGCACTAGATGCTACCTGCATTTCCAGCCCAACCCCTGACTTTCCCCGGCAGCCCGCACTGGGAGGCACTCGGGGAAGACACGCGATGGGCTCCTAGGCGATCCCGGGTGCTGCAGACCTATGACGGAACCTCCCCACACCCAGAATTCCGGAACACGGCTGACTGTGTGGGAGAGGTTGGGGCCGCCCTCCCCGAAGCTGCCTGGTGTCACAGGTGTTCCCTGGCAGGGGGAAGTCCGCTAATTACCTGCCCTGTCCAGGGGGAGGCACTAGATGCTACCTGCATTTCCAGCCCAACCCCCGACTTTCCCCGGCAGCCCGCACTGGGAGGCACTCGTGGAAGACACGCGATGGGTTCCTAGGCGATCCCGGGTGCTGCAGACGTATGACGGATCCTACCCACACTCAGAATTCCGGAACACGGCTGACTGTGTGGGGGAGGTTGGGGCCGCCCTCCCCGAAGCTGCCTGGTGTCACAGGTGTTCCCTGGCAGGGGGAAGTCCGCTAATTACCTGCCCTGTCCAGGGGGAGGCACTAGATGCTACCTGCATTTCCAGCCCAACCCCCGACTTTCCCCGGCAGCCCGCACTGGGAGGCACTCGGGGAAGACACGCGAAGGGCTCCTAGGCGATCCCGGGTGCTGCAGACCTATGACGGAACCTCCCCACACTCAGAATTCCGGAACACGGCTGACTGTGTGGGGGAGGTTGGGGCCGCCCTCCCCGAAGCTGCCTGGTGTCACAGGTGTTCCCTGGCAGGGAGAAGTCCGCTAATTACCTGCCATGTCCAGGGGGAGGCACTAGATGCTACCTGCATTTCCAGCCCAACCCCCGACTTTCCCCGGCAGCCCGCACTGGGAGGCACTCGGGGAAGACACGCGATGGGCTCCTAGGCGATCCCGGGTGCTGCAGACCTATGACGGAACCTCCCCACACTCAGAATTCCGGAACACGGCTGACTGTGTGGGGGAGGTTGGGGCCGCCCTCCCCGAAGCTGCCTGGTGTCACAGGTGTTCCCTGGCAGGGAGAAGTCCGCTAATTACCTGCCATGTCCAGGGGGAGGCACTAGATGCTACCTGCATTTCCAGCCCAACCCCCGACTTTCCCCGGCAGCCCGCACTGGGAGGCACTCGGGGAAGACACGCGATGGGCTCCTAGGCGATCCCGGGTACTGCAGACCTATGACGGAACCTCCCCACACCCAGAATTCCGGAACACGGCTGACTGTGTGGGAGAGGTTGGGGCCGCCCTCCCCGAAGCTGCCTGGTGTCACAGGTGTTCCCTGGCAGGGGGAAGTCCGCTAATTACATGCCCTGTCCAGGGGGAGGCACTAGATGCTACCTGCATTTCCAGCCCAACCCCCGACTTTCCCCGGCAGCCCGCACTGGGAGGCACTCGGGGAAGACACGCGATGGGCTCCTAGGCGATCCCGGGTACTGCAGACCTATGACGGAACCTCCCCACACCCAGAATTCCGGAACACGGCTGACTGTGTGGGAGAGGTTGGGGCCGCCCTCCCCGAAGCTGCCTGGTGTCACAGGTGTTCCCTGGCAGGGGGAAGTCCGCTAATTACCTGCCCTGTCCAGGGGGAGGCACTAGATGCTACCTGCATTTCCAGCCCAACCCCCGACTTTCCCCGGCAGCCCGCACTGGGAGGCACTCGGGGAAGACACGCGATGGGCTCCTAGGCGATCCCGGGTGCTGCAGACCTATGACGGAACCTCCCCACACCCAGAATTCCGGAACACGGCTGACTGTGTGGGAGAGGTTGGGGCCGCCCTCCCCGAAGCTGCCTGGTGTCACAGGTGTTCCCTGGCAGGGGGAAGTCCGCTAATTACATGCCCTGTCCAGGGGGAGGCACTAGATGCTACCTGCATTTCCAGCCCAACCCCCGACTTTCCCCGGCAGCCCGCACTGGGAGGCACTCGGGGAAGACACGCGATGGGCTCCTAGGCGATCCCGGGTGCTGCAGACCTATGACGGAACCTCCCCACACCCAGAATTCCGGAACACGGCTGACTGTGTGGGAGAGGTTGGGGCCGCCCTCCCCGAAGCTGCCTGGTGTCACAGGTGTTCCCTGGCAGGGGGAAGTCCGCTAATTACATGCCCTGTCCAGGGGGAGGCACTAGATGCTACCTGCATTTCCAGCCCAACCCCCGACTTTCCCCGGCAGCCCGCACTGGGAGGCACTCGGGGAAGACACGCGAAGGGCTCCTAGGCGATCCCGGGTGCTGCAGACCTATGACGGAACCTCCCCACACTCAGAATTCCGGAACACGGCTGACTGTGTGGGGGAGGTTGGGGCCGCCCTCCCCGAAGCTGCCTGGTGTCACAGGTGTTCCCTGGCAGGGAGAAGTCCGCTAATTACCTGCCATGTCCAGGGGGAGGCACTAGATGCTACCTGCATTTCCAGCCCAACCCCCGACTTTCCCCGGCAGCCCGCACTGGGAGGCACTCGGAAAAGACACGCGATGGGCTCCTAGGCGATCCCGGGTGCTGCAGACCTATGACGGAACCTCCCCACACTCAGAATTCCGGAACACGGCTGACTGTGTGGGAGAGTTTGGGGCCGCCCTCCCCGAAGCTGCCTGGTGTCACAGGTGTTCCCTGGCAGGGGGAAGTCCGCTAATTACATGCCCTGTCCAGGGGGAGGCACTAGATGCTACCTGCATTTCCAGCCCAACCCCCGACTTTCCCCGGCAGCCCGCACTGGGAGGCACTCGGGGAAGACACGCGATGGGCTCCTAGGCGATCCCGGGTGCTGCAGACCTATGACGGAACCTCCCCACACCCAGAATTCCGGAACACGGCTGACTGTGTGGGAGAGGTTGGGGCCGCCCTCCCCGAAGCTGCCTGGTGTCACAGGTGTTCCCTGGCAGGGGGAAGTCCGCTAATTACCTGCCCTGTTCTGGGGGAGGCACTAGATGCTACCTGCATTTCCAGCCCAACCCCCGACTTTCCCCGGCAGCCCGCACTGGGAGGCACTCGGGGAAGACACGCGATGGGCTCCTAGGCGATCCCGGGTGCTGCAGACCTATGACGGAACCTCCCCACACCCAGAATTCCGGAACACGGCTGACTGTGTGGGAGAGTTTGGGGCCGCCCTCCCCGAAGCTGCCTGGTGTCACAGGTGTTCCCTGGCAGGGGGAAGTCCGCTAATTACCTGCCCTGTCCAGGGGGAGGCACTAGATGCTACCTGCATTTCCAGCCCAACCCCCGACTTTCCCCGGCAGCCCGCACTGGGAGGCACTCGGGGAAGACACGCGAAGGGCTCCTAGGCGATCCCGGGTGCTGCAGACCTATGACGGAACCTCCCCACACTCAGAATTCCGGAACACGGCTGACTGTGTGGGGGAGGTTGGGGCCGCCCTCCCCGAAGCTGCCTGGTGTCACAGGTGTTCCCTGGCAGGGAGAAGTCCGCTAATTACCTGCCATGTCCAGGGGGAGGCACTAGATGCTACCTGCATTTCCAGCCGAACCCCCGACTTTCCCCGGCAGCCCGCACTGTGAGGCACTCGGGGAAGACACGCGAAGGGCTCCTAGGCGATCCCGGGTGCTGCAGACCTATGACGGAACCTCCCCACACCCAGAATTCCGGAACACGGCTGACTGTGTGGGAGAGGTTGGGGCCGCCCTCCCCGAAGCTGCCTGGTGTCACAGGTGTTCCCTGGCAGGGGGAAGTCCGCTAATTACATGCCCTGTCCAGGGGGAGGCACTAGATGCTACCTGCATTTCCAGCCCAACCCCCGACTTTCCCCGGCAGCCCGCACTGGGAGGCACTCGGGGAAGACACGCGAAGGGCTCCTAGGCGATCCCGGGTGCTGCAGACCTATGACGGAACCTCCCCACACTCAGAATTCCGGAACACGGCTGACTGTGTGGGGGAGGTTGGGGCCGCCCTCCCCGAAGCTGCCTGGTGTCACAGGTGTTCCCTGGCTGGGGGAAGTCCGCTAATTACCTGCCCTGTTCTGGGGGAGGCACTAGATGCTACCTGCATTTCCAGCCCAACCCCCGACTTTCCCCGGCAGCCCGCACTGGGAGGCACTCGGGGAAGACACGCGATGGGCTCCTAGGCGATCCCGGGTGCTGCAGACCTATGACGGAACCTCCCCACACCCAGAATTCCGGAACACGGCTGACTGTGTGGGAGAGGTTGGGGCCGCCCTCCCCGAAGCTGCCTGGTGTCACAGGTGTTCCCTGGCAGGGGGAAGTCCGCTAATTACCTGCCCTGTCCAGGGGGAGGCACTAGATGCTACCTGCATTTCCAGCCCAACCCCCGACTTTCCCCGGCAGCCCGCACTGGGAGGCACTCGGGGAAGACACGCGATGGGTTCCTAGGCGATCCCGGGTGCTGCAGACGTATGACGGATCCTACCCACACTCAGAATTCCGGAACACGGCTGACTGTGTGGGGGAGGTTGGGGCCGCCCTCCCCGAAGCTGCCTGGTGTCACAGGTGTTCCCTGGCAGGGGGAAGTCCGCTAATTACCTGCCCTGTCCAGGGGGAGGCACTAGATGCTACCTGCATTTCCAGCCCAACCCCCGACTTTCCCCGGCAGCCCGCACTGTGAGGCACTCGGGGAAGACACGCGAAGGGCTCCTAGGCGATCCCGGGTGCTGCAGACCTATGACGGAACCTCCCCACACTCAGAATTCCGGAACACGGCTGACTGTGTGGGGGAGGTTGGGGCCGCCCTCCCCGAAGCTGCCTGGTGTCACAGGTGTTCCCTGGCAGGGAGAAGTCCGCTAATTACCTGCCATGTCCAGGGGGAGGCACTAGATGCTACCTGCATTTCCAGCCCAACCCCCGACTTTCCCCGGGAGCCCGCACTGGGAGACACTCGGGGAAGACACGCGATGGGCTCCTAGGCGATCCCGGGTACTGCAGACCTATGACGGAACCTCCCCACACCCAGAATTCCGGAACACGGCTGACTGTGTCGGAGAGGTTGGGGCCGCCCTCCCCGAAGCTGCCTGGTGTCACAGGTGTTCCCTGGCAGGGGGAAGTCCGCTAATTACCTGCCCTGTCCAGGGGGAGGCACTAGATGCTACCTGCATTTCCAGCCCAACCCCCGACTTTCCCCGGCAGCCCGCACTGGGAGGCACTCGGGGAAGACACGCGATGGGCTCCTAGGTGATCCCGGGTGCTGCAGACGTATGACGGATCCTACCCACACTCAGAATTCCGGAACACGGCTGACTGTGTGGGGGAGGTTGGGGCCGCCCTCCCCGAAGCTGCCTGGTGTCACAGGTGTTCCCTGGCAGGGGGAATTCCGCTAATTACCTGCCCTGTCCAGGGGGAGGCACTAGATGCTACCTGCATTTCCAGCCCAACCCCCGACTTTCCCCGGCAGCCCGCACTGTGAGGCACTCGGGGAAGACACGCGAAGGGCTCCTAGGCGATCCCGGGTGCTGCAGACCTATGACGGAACCTCCCCACACTCAGAATTCCGGAACACGGCTGACTGTGTGGGGGAGGTTGGGGCCGCCCTCCCCGAAGCTGCCTGGTGTCACAGGTGTTCCCTGGCAGGGAGAAGTCCGCTAATTACCTGCCATGTCCAGGGGGAGGCACTAGATGCTACCTGCATTTCCAGCCCAACCCCCGACTTTCCCCGGCAGCCCGCACTGGGAGGCACTCGGGGAAGACACGCGATGGGCTCCTAGGCGATCCCGGGTACTGCAGACCTATGACGGAACCTCCCCACACCCAGAATTCCGGAACACGGCTGACTGTGTGGGAGAGTTTGGGGCCGCCCTCCCCGAAGCTGCCTGGTGTCACAGGTGTTCCCTGGCAGGGGGAAGTCCGCTAATTACCTGCCCTGTCCAGGGGGAGGCACTAGATGCTACCTGCATTTCCAGCCCAACCCCCGACTTTCCCCGGCAGCCCGCACTGGGAGGCACTCGGGGAAGACACGCGAAGGGCTCCTAGGCGATCCCGGGTGCTGCAGACCTATGACGGAACCTCCCCACACTCAGAATTCCGGAACACGGCTGACTGTGTGGGGGAGGTTGGGGCCGCCCTCCCCGAAGCTGCCTGGTGTCACAGGTGTTCCCTGGCAGGGAGAAGTCCGCTCATTACCTGCCATGTCCAGGGGGAGGCACTAGATGCTACCTGCATTTCCAGCCGAACCCCCGACTTTCCCCGGCAGCCCGCACTGTGAGGCACTCGGGGAAGACACGCGAAGGGCTCCTAGGCGATCCCGGGTGCTGCAGACCTATGACGGAACCTCCCCACACCCAGAATTCCGGAACACGGCTGACTGTGTGGGAGAGGTTGGGGCCGCCCTCCCCGAAGCTGCCTGGTGTCACAGGTGTTCCCTGGCAGGGGGAAGTCCGCTAATTACATGCCCTGTCCAGGGGGAGGCACTAGATGCTACCTGCATTTCCAGCCCAACCCCCGACTTTCCCCGGCAGCCCGCACTGGGAGGCACTCGGGGAAGACACGCGAAGGGCTCCTAGGCGATCCCGGGTGCTGCAGACCTATGACGGAACCTCCCCACACTCAGAATTCCGGAACACGGCTGACTGTGTGGGGGAGGTTGGGGCCGCCCTCCCCGAAGCTGCCTGGTGTCACAGGTGTTCCCTGGCTGGGGGAAGTCCGCTAATTACCTGCCCTGTTCTGGGGGAGGCACTAGATGCTACCTGCATTTCCAGCCCAACCCCCGACTTTCCCCGGCAGCCCGCACTGGGAGGCACTCGGGGAAGACACGCGATGGGCTCCTAGGCGATCCCGGGTGCTGCAGACCTATGACGGAACCTCCCCACACCCAGAATTCCGGAACACGGCTGACTGTGTGGGAGAGGTTGGGGCCGCCCTCCCCGAAGCTGCCTGGTGTCACAGGTGTTCCCTGGCAGGGGGAAGTCCGCTAATTACCTGCCCTGTCCAGGGGGAGGCACTAGATGCTACCTGCATTTCCAGCCCAACCCCCGACTTTCCCCGGCAGCCCGCACTGGGAGGCACTCGGGGAAGACACGCGATGGGTTCCTAGGCGATCCCGGGTGCTGCAGACGTATGACGGATCCTACCCACACTCAGAATTCCGGAACACGGCTGACTGTGTGGGGGAGGTTGGGGCCGCCCTCCCCGAAGCTGCCTGGTGTCACAGGTGTTCCCTGGCAGGGGGAAGTCCGCTAATTACCTGCCCTGTCCAGGGGGAGGCACTAGATGCTACCTGCATTTCCAGCCCAACCCCCGACTTTCCCCGGCAGCCCGCACTGTGAGGCACTCGGGGAAGACACGCGAAGGGCTCCTAGGCGATCCCGGGTGCTGCAGACCTATGACGGAACCTCCCCACACTCAGAATTCCGGAACACGGCTGACTGTGTGGGGGAGGTTGGGGCCGCCCTCCCCGAAGCTGCCTGGTGTCACAGGTGTTCCCTGGCAGGGAGAAGTCCGCTAATTACCTGCCATGTCCAGGGGGAGGCACTAGATGCTACCTGCATTTCCAGCCCAACCCCCGACTTTCCCCGGCAGCCCGCACTGGGAGACACTCGGGGAAGACACGCGATGGGCTCCTAGGCGATCCCGGGTACTGCAGACCTATGACGGAACCTCCCCACACCCAGAATTCCGGAACACGGCTGACTGTGTCGGAGAGGTTGGGGCCGCCCTCCCCGAAGCTGCCTGGTGTCACAGGTGTTCCCTGGCAGGGGGAAGTCCGCTAATTACCTGCCCTGTCCAGGGGGAGGCACTAGATGCTACCTGCATTTCCAGCCCAACCCCCGACTTTCCCCGGCAGCCCGCACTGGGAGGCACTCGGGGAAGACACGCGATGGGCTCCTAGGTGATCCCGGGTGCTGCAGACGTATGACGGATCCTACCCACACTCAGAATTCCGGAACACGGCTGACTGTGTGGGGGAGGTTGGGGCCGCCCTCCCCGAAGCTGCCTGGTGTCACAGGTGTTCCCTGGCAGGGGGAATTCCGCTAATTACCTGCCCTGTCCAGGGGGAGGCACTAGATGCTACCTGCATTTCCAGCCCAACCCCCGACTTTCCCCGGCAGCCCGCACTGTGAGGCACTCGGGGAAGACACGCGAAGGGCTCCTAGGCGATCCCGGGTGCTGCAGACCTATGACGGAACCTCCCCACACTCAGAATTCCGGAACACGGCTGACTGTGTGGGGGAGGTTGGGGCCGCCCTCCCCGAAGCTGCCTGGTGTCACAGGTGTTCCCTGGCAGGGAGAAGTCCGCTAATTACCTGCCATGTCCAGGGGGAGGCACTAGATGCTACCTGCATTTCCAGCCCAACCCCCGACTTTCCCCGGCAGCCCGCACTGGGAGGCACTCGGGGAAGACACGCGATGGGCTCCTAGGCGATCCCGGGTACTGCAGACCTATGACGGAACCTCCCCACACCCAGAATTCCGGAACACGGCTGACTCTGTGGGAGAGGTTGGGGCCGCCCTCCCCGAAGCTGCCTGGTGTCACAGGTGTTCCCTGGCAGGGGGAAGTCCGCTAATTACATGCCCTGTCCAGGGGGAGGCACTAGATGCTACCTGCATTTCCAGCCCAACCCCCGACTTTCCCCGGCAGCCCGCACTGGGAGGCACTCGGGGAAGACACGCGATGGGCTCCTAGGCGATCCCGGGTACTGCAGACCTATGACGGAACCTCCCCACACCCAGAATTCCGGAACACGGCTGACTGTGTGGGAGAGGTTGGGGCCGCCCTCCCCGAAGCTGCCTGGTGTCACAGGTGTTCCCTGGCAGGGGGAAGTCCGCTAATTACATGCCCTGTCCAGGGGGAGGCACTAGATGCTACCTGCATTTCCAGCCCAACCCCCGACTTTCCCCGGCAGCCCGCACTGGGAGGCACTCGGGGAAGACACGCGATGGGCTCCTAGGCGATCCCGGGTGCTGCAGACCTATGACGGAACCTCCCCACACCCAGAATTCCGGAACACGGCTGACTGTGTGGGAGAGGTTGGGGCCGCCCTCCCCGAAGCTGCCTGGTGTCACAGGTGTTCCCTGGCAGGGGGAAGTCCGATAATTACATGCCCTGTCCAGGGGGAGGCACTAGATGCTACCTGCATTTCCAGCCCAACCCCCGACTTTCCCCGGCAGCCCGCACTGGGAGGCACTCGGGGAAGACACGCGAAGGGCTCCTAGGCGATCCCGGGTGCTGCAGACCTATGACGGAACCTCCCCACACTCAGAATTCCGGAACACGGCTGACTGTGTGGGAGAGTTTGGGGCCGCCCTCCCCGAAGCTGCCTGGTGTCACAGGTGTTCCCTGGCAGGGGGAAGTCCGCTAATTACATGCCCTGTCCAGGGGGAGGCACTAGATGCTACCTGCATTTCCAGCCCAACCCCCGACTTTCCCCGGCAGCCCGCACTGGGAGGCACTCGGGGAAGACACGCGATGGGCTCCTAGGCGATCCCGGGTGCTGCAGACCTATGACGGAACCTCCCCACACCCAGAATTCCGGAACACGGCTGACTGTGTGGGAGAGGTTGGGGCCGCCCTCCCCGAAGCTGCCTGGTGTCACAGGTGTTCCCTGGCAGGGGGAAGTCCGCTAATTACCTGCCCTGTTCTGGGGGAGGCACTAGATGCTACCTGCATTTCCAGCCCAACCCCCGACTTTCCCCGGCAGCCCGCACTGGGAGGCACTCGGGGAAGACACGCGATGGGCTCCTAGGCGATCCCGGGTGCTGCAGACCTATGACGGAACCTCCCCACACCCAGAATTCCGGAACACGGCTGACTGTGTGGGAGAGTTTGGGGCCGCCCTCCCCGAAGCTGCCTGGTGTCACAGGTGTTCCCTGGCAGGGGGAAGTCCGCTAATTACCTGCCCTGTCCAGGGGGAGGCACTAGATGCTACCTGCATTTCCAGCCCAACCCCCGACTTTCCCCGGCAGCCCGCACTGGGAGGCACTCGGGGAAGACACGCGAAGGGCTCCTAGGCGATCCCGGGTGCTGCAGACCTATGACGGAACCTCCCCACACTCAGAATTCCGGAACACGGCTGACTGTGTGGGGGAGGTTGGGGCCGCCCTCCCCGAAGCTGCCTGGTGTCACAGGTGTTCCCTGGCAGGGAGAAGTCCGCTAATTACCTGCCATGTCCAGGGGGAGGCACTAGATGCTACCTGCATTTCCAGCCCAACCCCCGACTTTCCCCGGCAGCCCGCACTGTGAGGCACTCGGGGAAGACACGCGAAGGGCTCCTAGGCGATCCCGGGTGCTGCAGACCTATGACGGAACCTCCCCACACCCAGAATTCCGGAACACGGCTGACTGTGTGGGAGAGGTTGGGGCCGCCCTCCCCGAAGCTGCCTGGTGTCACAGGTGTTCCCTGGCAGGGGGAAGTCCGCTAATTACATGCCCTGTCCAGGGGGAGGCACTAGATGCTACCTGCATTTCCAGCCCAACCCCCGACTTTCCCCGGCAGCCCGCACTGGGAGGCACTCGGGGAAGACACGCGAAGGGCTCCTAGGCGATCCCGGGTGCTGCAGACCTATGACGGAACCTCCCCACACTCAGAATTCCGGAACACGGCTGACTGTGTGGGGGAGGTTGGGGCCGCCCTCCCCGAAGCTGCCTGGTGTCACAGGTTTTCCCTGGCTGGGGGAAGTCCGCTAATTACCTGCCCTGTTCTGGGGGAGGCACTAGATGCTACCTGCATTTCCAGCCCAACCCCCGACTTTCCCCGGCAGCCCGCACTGGGAGGCACTCGGGGAAGACACGCGATGGGCTCCTAGGCGATCCCGGGTGCTGCAGACCTATGACGGAACCTCCCCACACCCAGAATTCCGGAACACGGCTGACTGTGTGGGAGAGGTTGGGGCCGCCCTCCCCGAAGCTGCCTGGTGTCACAGGTGTTCCCTGGCAGGGGGAAGTCCGCTAATTACCTGCCCTGTCCAGGGGGAGGCACTAGATGCTACCTGCATTTCCAGCCCAACCCCCGACTTTCCCCGGCAGCCCGCACTGGGAGGCACTCGGGGAAGACACGCGATGGGTTCCTAGGCGATCCCGGGTGCTGCAGACGTATGACGGATCCTACCCACACTCAGAATTCCGGAACACGGCTGACTGTGTGGGGGAGGTTGGGGCCGCCCTCCCCGAAGCTGCCTGGTGTCACAGGTGTTCCCTGGCAGGGGGAAGTCCGCTAATTACCTGCCCTGTCCAGGGGGAGGCACTAGATGCTACCTGCATTTCCAGCCCAACCCCCGACTTTCCCCGGCAGCCCGCACTGTGAGGCACTCGGGGAAGACACGCGAAGGGCTCCTAGGCGATCCCGGGTGCTGCAGACCTATGACGGAACCTCCCCACACTCAGAATTCCGGAACACGGCTGACTGTGTGGGGGAGGTTGGGGCCGCCCTCCCCGAAGCTGCCTGGTGTCACAGGTGTTCCCTGGCAGGGAGAAGTCCGCTAATTACCTGCCATGTCCAGGGGGAGGCACTAGATGCTACCTGCATTTCCAGCCCAACCCCCGACTTTCCCCGGCAGCCCGCACTGGGAGACACTCGGGGAAGACACGCGATGGGCTCCTAGGCGATCCCGGGTACTGCAGACCTATGACGGAACCTCCCCACACCCAGAATTCCGGAACACGGCTGACTGTGTCGGAGAGGTTGGGGCCGCCCTCCCCGAAGCTGCCTGGTGTCACAGGTGTTCCCTGGCAGGGGGAAGTCCGCTAATTACCTGCCCTGTCCAGGGGGAGGCACTAGATGCTACCTGCATTTCCAGCCCAACCCCCGACTTTCCCCGGCAGCCCGCACTGGGAGGCACTCGGGGAAGACACGCGATGGGCTCCTAGGTGATCCCGGGTGCTGCAGACGTATGACGGATCCTACCCACACTCAGAATTCCGGAACACGGCTGACTGTGTGGGGGAGGTTGGGGCCGCCCTCCCCGAAGCTGCCTGGTGTCACAGGTGTTCCCTGGCAGGGGGAATTCCGCTAATTACCTGCCCTGTCCAGGGGGAGGCACTAGATGCTACCTGCATTTCCAGCCCAACCCCCGACTTTCCCCGGCAGCCCGCACTGTGAGGCACTCGGGGAAGACACGCGAAGGGCTCCTAGGCGATCCCGGGTGCTGCAGACCTATGACGGAACCTCCCCACACTCAGAATTCCGGAACACGGCTGACTGTGTGGGGGAGGTTGGGGCCGCCCTCCCCGAAGCTGCCTGGTGTCACAGGTGTTCCCTGGCAGGGAGAAGTCCGCTAATTACCTGCCATGTCCAGGGGGAGGCACTAGATGCTACCTGCATTTCCAGCCCAACCCCCGACTTTCCCCGGCAGCCCGCACTGGGAGGCACTCGGAAAAGACACGCGATGGGCTCCTAGGCGATCCCGGGTGCTGCAGACCTATGACGGAACCTCCCCACACTCAGAATTCCGGAACACGGCTGACTGTGTGGGAGAGTTTGGGGCCGCCCTCCCCGAAGCTGCCTGGTGTCACAGGTGTTCCCTGGCAGGGGGAAGTCCGCTAATTACATGCCCTGTCCAGGGGGAGGCACTAGATGCTACCTGCATTTCCAGCCCAACCCCCGACTTTCCCCGGCAGCCCGCACTGGGAGGCACTCGGGGAAGACACGCGATGGGCTCCTAGGCGATCCCGGGTGCTGCAGACCTATGACGGAACCTCCCCACACCCAGAATTCCGGAACACGGCTGACTGTGTGGGAGAGGTTGGGGCCGCCCTCCCCGAAGCTGCCTGGTGTCACAGGTGTTCCCTGGCAGGGGGAAGTCCGCTAATTACCTGCCCTGTTCTGGGGGAGGCACTAGATGCTACCTGCATTTCCAGCCCAACCCCCGACTTTCCCCGGCAGCCCGCACTGGGAGGCACTCGGGGAAGACACGCGATGGGCTCCTAGGCGATCCCGGGTGCTGCAGACCTATGACGGAACCTCCCCACACCCAGAATTCCGGAACACGGCTGACTGTGTGGGAGAGTTTGGGGCCGCCCTCCCCGAAGCTGCCTGGTGTCACAGGTGTTCCCTGGCAGGGGGAAGTCCGCTAATTACCTGCCCTGTCCAGGGGGAGGCACTAGATGCTACCTGCATTTCCAGCCCAACCCCCGACTTTCCCCGGCAGCCCGCACTGGGAGGCACTCGGGGAAGACACGCGAAGGGCTCCTAGGCGATCCCGGGTGCTGCAGACCTATGACGGAACCTCCCCACACTCAGAATTCCGGAACACGGCTGACTGTGTGGGGGAGGTTGGGGCCGCCCTCCCCGAAGCTGCCTGGTGTCACAGGTGTTCCCTGGCAGGGAGAAGTCCGCTAATTACCTGCCATGTCCAGGGGGAGGCACTAGATGCTACCTGCATTTCCAGCCCAACCCCCGACTTTCCCCGGCAGCCCGCACTGTGAGGCACTCGGGGAAGACACGCGAAGGGCTCCTAGGCGATCCCGGGTGCTGCAGACCTATGACGGAACCTCCCCACACCCAGAATTCCGGAACACGGCTGACTGTGTGGGAGAGGTTGGGGCCGCCCTCCCCGAAGCTGCCTGGTGTCACAGGTGTTCCCTGGCAGGGGGAAGTCCGCTAATTACATGCCCTGTCCAGGGGGAGGCACTAGATGCTACCTGCATTTCCAGCCCAACCCCCGACTTTCCCCGGCAGCCCGCACTGGGAGGCACTCGGGGAAGACACGCGAAGGGCTCCTAGGCGATCCCGGGTGCTGCAGACCTATGACGGAACCTCCCCACACTCAGAATTCCGGAACACGGCTGACTGTGTGGGGGAGGTTGGGGCCGCCCTCCCCGAAGCTGCCTGGTGTCACAGGTGTTCCCTGGCTGGGGGAAGTCCGCTAATTACCTGCCCTGTTCTGGGGGAGGCACTAGATGCTACCTGCATTTCCAGCCCAACCCCCGACTTTCCCCGGCAGCCCGCACTGGGAGGCACTCGGGGAAGACACGCGATGGGCTCCTAGGCGATCCCGGGTGCTGCAGACCTATGACGGAACCTCCCCACACCCAGAATTCCGGAACACGGCTGACTGTGTGGGAGAGGTTGGGGCCGCCCTCCCCGAAGCTGCCTGGTGTCACAGGTGTTCCCTGGCAGGGGGAAGTCCGCTAATTACCTGCCCTGTCCAGGGGGAGGCACTAGATGCTACCTGCATTTCCAGCCCAACCCCCGACTTTCCCCGGCAGCCCGCACTGGGAGACACTCGGGGAAGACACGCGATGGGCTCCTAGGCGATCCCGGGTACTGCAGACCTATGACGGAACCTCCCCACACCCAGAATTCCGGAACACGGCTGACTGTGTCGGAGAGGTTGGGGCCGCCCTCCCCGAAGCTGCCTGGTGTCACAGGTGTTCCCTGGCAGGGGGAAGTCCGCTAATTACCTGCCCTGTCCAGGGGGAGGCACTAGATGCTACCTGCATTTCCAGCCCAACCCCCGACTTTCCCCGGCAGCCCGCACTGGGAGGCACTCGGGGAAGACACGCGATGGGCTCCTAGGTGATCCCGGGTGCTGCAGACGTATGACGGATCCTACCCACACTCAGAATTCCGGAACACGGCTGACTGTGTGGGGGAGGTTGGGGCCGCCCTCCCCGAAGCTGCCTGGTGTCACAGGTGTTCCCTGGCAGGGGGAATTCCGCTAATTACCTGCCCTGTCCAGGGGGAGGCACTAGATGCTACCTGCATTTCCAGCCCAACCCCCGACTTTCCCCGGCAGCCCGCACTGTGAGGCACTCGGGGAAGACACGCGAAGGGCTCCTAGGCGATCCCGGGTGCTGCAGACCTATGACGGAACCTCCCCACACTCAGAATTCCGGAACACGGCTGACTGTGTGGGGGAGGTTGGGGCCGCCCTCCCCGAAGCTGCCTGGTGTCACAGGTGTTCCCTGGCAGGGAGAAGTCCGCTAATTACCTGCCATGTCCAGGGGGAGGCACTAGATGCTACCTGCATTTCCAGCCCAACCCCCGACTTTCCCCGGCAGCCCGCACTGGGAGGCACTCGGGGAAGACACGCGATGGGCTCCTAGGCGATCCCGGGTACTGCAGACCTATGACGGAACCTCCCCACACCCAGAATTCCGGAACACGGCTGACTGTGTGGGAGAGGTTGGGGCCGCCCTCCCCGAAGCTGCCTGGTGTCACAGGTGTTCCCTGGCAGGGGGAAGTCCGCTAATTACATGCCCTGTCCAGGGGGAGGCACTAGATGCTACCTGCATTTCCAGCCCAACCCCCGACTTTCCCCGGCAGCCCGCACTGGGAGGCACTCGGGGAAGACACGCGAAGGGCTCCTAGGCGATCCCGGGTGCTGCAGACCTATGACGGAACCTCCCCACACCCAGAATTCCGGAACACGGCTGACTGTGTGGGAGAGGTTGGGGCCGCCCTCCCCGAAGCTGCCTGGTGTCACAGGTGTTCCCTGGCAGGGGGAAGTCCGCTAATTACATGCCCTGTCCAGGGGGAGGCACTAGATGCTACCTGCATTTCCAGCCCAACCCCCGACTTTCCCCGGCAGCCCGCACTGGGAGGCACTCGGGGAAGACACGCGAAGGGCTCCTAGGCGATCCCGGGTGCTGCAGACCTATGACGGAACCTCCCCACACTCAGAATTCCGGAACACGGCTGACTGTGTGGGGGAGGTTGGGGCCGCCCTCCCCGAAGCTGCCTGGTGTCACAGGTGTTCCCTGGCTGGGGGAAGTCCGCTAATTACCTGCCCTGTTCTGGGGGAGGCACTAGATGCTACCTGCATTTCCAGCCCAACCCCCGACTTTCCCCGGCAGCCCGCACTGGGAGGCACTCGGGGAAGACACGCGATGGGCTCCTAGGCGATCCCGGGTGCTGCAGACCTATGACGGAACCTCCCCACACCCAGAATTCCGGAACACGGCTGACTGTGTGGGAGAGGTTGGGGCCGCCCTCCCCGAAGCTGCCTGGTGTCACAGGTGTTCCCTGGCAGGGGGAAGTCCGCTAATTACCTGCCCTGTCCAGGGGGAGGCACTAGATGCTACCTGCATTTCCAGCCCAACCCCCGACTTTCCCCGGCAGCCCGCACTGGGAGACACTCGGGGAAGACACGCGATGGGCTCCTAGGCGATCCCGGGTACTGCAGACCTATGACGGAACCTCCCCACACCCAGAATTCCGGAACACGGCTGACTGTGTCGGAGAGGTTGGGGCCGCCCTCCCCGAAGCTGCCTGGTGTCACAGGTGTTCCCTGGCAGGGGGAAGTCCGCTAATTACCTGCCCTGTCCAGGGGGAGGCACTAGATGCTACCTGCATTTCCAGCCCAACCCCCGACTTTCCCCGGCAGCCCGCACTGGGAGGCACTCGGGGAAGACACGCGATGGGCTCCTAGGTGATCCCGGGTGCTGCAGACGTATGACGGATCCTACCCACACTCAGAATTCCGGAACACGGCTGACTGTGTGGGGGAGGTTGGGGCCGCCCTCCCCGAAGCTGCCTGGTGTCACAGGTGTTCCCTGGCAGGGAGAAGTCCGCTAATTACCTGCCATGTCCAGGGGGAGGCACTAGATGCTACCTGCATTTCCAGCCCAACCCCCGACTTTCCCCGGCAGCCCGCACTGGGAGGCACTCGGAAAAGACACGCGATGGGCTCCTAGGCGATCCCGGGTGCTGCAGACCTATGACGGAACCTCCCCACACTCAGAATTCCGGAACACGGCTGACTGTGTGGGAGAGTTTGGGGCCGCCCTCCCCGAAGCTGCCTGGTGTCACAGGTGTTCCCTGGCAGGGGGAAGTCCGCTAATTACATGCCCTGTCCAGGGGGAGGCACTAGATGCTACCTGCATTTCCAGCCCAACCCCCGACTTTCCCCGGCAGCCCGCACTGGGAGGCACTCGGGGAAGACACGCGATGGGCTCCTAGGCGATCCCGGGTGCTGCAGACCTATGACGGAACCTCCCCACACCCAGAATTCCGGAACACGGCTGACTGTGTGGGAGAGGTTGGGGCCGCCCTCCCCGAAGCTGCCTGGTGTCACAGGTGTTCCCTGGCAGGGGGAAGTCCGCTAATTACCTGCCCTGTTCTGGGGGAGGCACTAGATGCTACCTGCATTTCCAGCCCAACCCCCGACTTTCCCCGGCAGCCCGCACTGGGAGGCACTCGGGGAAGACACGCGATGGGCTCCTAGGCGATCCCGGGTGCTGCAGACCTATGACGGAACCTCCCCACACCCAGAATTCCGGAACACGGCTGACTGTGTGGGAGAGTTTGGGGCCGCCCTCCCCGAAGCTGCCTGGTGTCACAGGTGTTCCCTGGCAGGGGGAAGTCCGCTAATTACCTGCCCTGTCCAGGGGGAGGCACTAGATGCTACCTGCATTTCCAGCCCAACCCCCGACTTTCCCCGGCAGCCCGCACTGGGAGGCACTCGGGGAAGACACGCGAAGGGCTCCTAGGCGATCCCGGGTGCTGCAGACCTATGACGGAACCTCCCCACACTCAGAATTCCGGAACACGGCTGACTGTGTGGGGGAGGTTGGGGCCGCCCTCCCCGAAGCTGCCTGGTGTCACAGGTGTTCCCTGGCAGGGAGAAGTCCGCTAATTACCTGCCATGTCCAGGGGGAGGCACTAGATGCTACCTGCATTTCCAGCCCAACCCCCGACTTTCCCCGGCAGCCCGCACTGTGAGGCACTCGGGGAAGACACGCGAAGGGCTCCTAGGCGATCCCGGGTGCTGCAGACCTATGACGGAACCTCCCCACACCCAGAATTCCGGAACACGGCTGACTGTGTGGGAGAGGTTGGGGCCGCCCTCCCCGAAGCTGCCTGGTGTCACAGGTGTTCCCTGGCAGGGGGAAGTCCGCTAATTACATGCCCTGTCCAGGGGGAGGCACTAGATGCTACCTGCATTTCCAGCCCAACCCCCGACTTTCCCCGGCAGCCCGCACTGGGAGGCACTCGGGGAAGACACGCGAAGGGCTCCTAGGCGATCCCGGGTGCTGCAGACCTATGACGGAACCTCCCCACACTCAGAATTCCGGAACACGGCTGACTGTGTGGGGGAGGTTGGGGCCGCCCTCCCCGAAGCTGCCTGGTGTCACAGGTGTTCCCTGGCTGGGGGAAGTCCGCTAATTACCTGCCCTGTTCTGGGGGAGGCACTAGATGCTACCTGCATTTCCAGCCCAACCCCCGACTTTCCCCGGCAGCCCGCACTGGGAGGCACTCGGGGAAGACACGCGATGGGCTCCTAGGCGATCCCGGGTGCTGCAGACCTATGACGGAACCTCCCCACACCCAGAATTCCGGAACACGGCTGACTGTGTGGGAGAGGTTGGGGCCGCCCTCCCCGAAGCTGCCTGGTGTCACAGGTGTTCCCTGGCAGGGGGAAGTCCGCTAATTACCTGCCCTGTCCAGGGGGAGGCACTAGATGCTACCTGCATTTCCAGCCCAACCCCCGACTTTCCCCGGCAGCCCGCACTGGGAGACACTCGGGGAAGACACGCGATGGGCTCCTAGGCGATCCCGGGTACTGCAGACCTATGACGGAACCTCCCCACACCCAGAATTCCGGAACACGGCTGACTGTGTCGGAGAGGTTGGGGCCGCCCTCCCCGAAGCTGCCTGGTGTCACAGGTGTTCCCTGGCAGGGGGAAGTCCGCTAATTACCTGCCCTGTCCAGGGGGAGGCACTAGATGCTACCTGCATTTCCAGCCCAACCCCCGACTTTCCCCGGCAGCCCGCACTGGGAGGCACTCGGGGAAGACACGCGATGGGCTCCTAGGTGATCCCGGGTGCTGCAGACGTATGACGGATCCTACCCACACTCAGAATTCCGGAACACGGCTGACTGTGTGGGGGAGGTTGGGGCCGCCCTCCCCGAAGCTGCCTGGTGTCACAGGTGTTCCCTGGCAGGGGGAATTCCGCTAATTACCTGCCCTGTCCAGGGGGAGGCACTAGATGCTACCTGCATTTCCAGCCCAACCCCCGACTTTCCCCGGCAGCCCGCACTGTGAGGCACTCGGGGAAGACACGCGAAGGGCTCCTAGGCGATCCCGGGTGCTGCAGACCTATGACGGAACCTCCCCACACTCAGAATTCCGGAACACGGCTGACTGTGTGGGGGAGGTTGGGGCCGCCCTCCCCGAAGCTGCCTGGTGTCACAGGTGTTCCCTGGCAGGGAGAAGTCCGCTAATTACCTGCCATGTCCAGGGGGAGGCACTAGATGCTACCTGCATTTCCAGCCCAACCCCCGACTTTCCCCGGCAGCCCGCACTGGGAGGCACTCGGGGAAGACACGCGATGGGCTCCTAGGCGATCCCGGGTACTGCAGACCTATGACGGAACCTCCCCACACCCAGAATTCCGGAACACGGCTGACTCTGTGGGAGAGGTTGGGGCCGCCCTCCCCGAAGCTGCCTGGTGTCACAGGTGTTCCCTGGCAGGGGGAAGTCCGCTAATTACATGCCCTGTCCAGGGGGAGGCACTAGATGCTACCTGCATTTCCAGCCCAACCCCCGACTTTCCCCGGCAGCCCGCACTGGGAGGCACTCGGGGAAGACACGCGATGGGCTCCTAGGCGATCCCGGGTACTGCAGACCTATGACGGAACCTCCCCACACCCAGAATTCCGGAACACGGCTGACTGTGTGGGAGAGGTTGGGGCCGCCCTCCCCGAAGCTGCCTGGTGTCACAGGTGTTCCCTGGCAGGGGGAAGTCCGCTAATTACCTGCCCTGTCCAGGGGGAGGCACTAGATGCTACCTGCATTTCCAGCCCAACCCCCGACTTTCCCCGGCAGCCCGCACTGGGAGGCACTCGGGGAAGACACGCGATGGGCTCCTAGGCGATCCCGGGTGCTGCAGACCTATGACGGAACCTCCCCACACCCAGAATTCCGGAACACGGCTGACTGTGTGGGAGAGGTTGGGGCCGCCCTCCCCGAAGCTGCCTGGTGTCACAGGTGTTCCCTGGCAGGGGGAAGTCCGATAATTACATGCCCTGTCCAGGGGGAGGCACTAGATGCTACCTGCATTTCCAGCCCAACCCCCGACTTTCCCCGGCAGCCCGCACTGGGAGGCACTCGGGGAAGACACGCGAAGGGCTCCTAGGCGATCCCGGGTGCTGCAGACCTATGACGGAACCTCCCCACACTCAGAATTCCGGAACACGGCTGACTGTGTGGGAGAGTTTGGGGCCGCCCTCCCCGAAGCTGCCTGGTGTCACAGGTGTTCCCTGGCAGGGGGAAGTCCGCTAATTACATGCCCTGTCCAGGGGGAGGCACTAGATGCTACCTGCATTTCCAGCCCAACCCCCGACTTTCCCCGGCAGCCCGCACTGGGAGGCACTCGGGGAAGACACGCGATGGGCTCCTAGGCGATCCCGGGTGCTGCAGACCTATGACGGAACCTCCCCACACCCAGAATTCCGGAACACGGCTGACTGTGTGGGAGAGGTTGGGGCCGCCCTCCCCGAAGCTGCCTGGTGTCACAGGTGTTCCCTGGCAGGGGGAAGTCCGCTAATTACCTGCCCTGTTCTGGGGGAGGCACTAGATGCTACCTGCATTTCCAGCCCAACCCCCGACTTTCCCCGGCAGCCCGCACTGGGAGGCACTCGGGGAAGACACGCGATGGGCTCCTAGGCGATCCCGGGTGCTGCAGACCTATGACGGAACCTCCCCACACCCAGAATTCCGGAACACGGCTGACTGTGTGGGAGAGGTTGGGGCCGCCCTCCCCGAAGCTGCCTGGTGTCACAGGTGTTCCCTGGCAGGGGGAAGTCCGCTAATTACCTGCCCTGTCCAGGGGGAGGCACTAGATGCTACCTGCATTTCCAGCCCAACCCCCGACTTTCCCCGGCAGCCCGCACTGGGAGGCACTCGGGGAAGACACGCGAAGGGCTCCTAGGCGATCCCGGGTGCTGCAGACCTATGACGGAACCTCCCCACACTCAGAATTCCGGAACACGGCTGACTGTGTGGGGGAGGTTGGGGCCGCCCTCCCCGAAGCTGCCTGGTGTCACAGGTGTTCCCTGGCAGGGAGAAGTCCGCTAATTACCTGCCATGTCCAGGGGGAGGCACTAGATGCTACCTGCATTTCCAGCCCAACCCCCGACTTTCCCCGGCAGCCCGCACTGTGAGGCACTCGGGGAAGACACGCGAAGGGCTCCTAGGCGATCCCGGGTGCTGCAGACCTATGACGGAACCTCCCCACACCCAGAATTCCGGAACACGGCTGACTGTGTGGGAGAGGTTGGGGCCGCCCTCCCCGAAGCTGCCTGGTGTCACAGGTGTTCCCTGGCAGGGGGAAGTCCGCTAATTACATGCCCTGTCCAGGGGGAGGCACTAGATGCTACCTGCATTTCCAGCCCAACCCCCGACTTTCCCCGGCAGCCCGCACTGGGAGGCACTCGGGGAAGACACGCGAAGGGCTCCTAGGCGATCCCGTGTGCTGCAGACCTATGACGGAACCTCCCCACACTCAGAATTCCGGAACACGGCTGACTGTGTGGGGGAGGTTGGGGCCGCCCTCCCCGAAGCTGCCTGGTGTCACAGGTTTTCCCTGGCTGGGGGAAGTCCGCTAATTACCTGCCCTGTTCTGGGGGAGGCACTAGATGCTACCTGCATTTCCAGCCCAACCCCCGACTTTCCCCGGCAGCCCGCACTGGGAGGCACTCGGGGAAGACACGCGATGGGCTCCTAGGCGATCCCGGGTGCTGCAGACCTATGACGGAACCTCCCCACACCCAGAATTCCGGAACACGGCTGACTGTGTGGGAGAGGTTGGGGCCGCCCTCCCCGAAGCTGCCTGGTGTCACAGGTGTTCCCTGGCAGGGGGAAGTCCGCTAATTACCTGCCCTGTTCTGGGGGAGGCACTAGATGCTACCTGCATTTCCAGCCCAACCCCTGACTTTCCCCGGCAGCCCGCACTGGGAGGCACTCGGGGAAGACACGCGAAGGGCTCCTAGGCGATCCCGGGTGCTGCAGACCTATGACGGAACCTCCCCACACTCAGAATTCCGGAACACGGCTGACTGTGTGGGGGAGGTTGGGGCCGCCCTCCCCGAAGCTGCCTGGTGTCACAGGTGTTCCCTGGCAGGGAGAAGTCCGCTAATTACCTGCCATGTCCAGGGGGAGGCACTAGATGCTACCTGCATTTCCAGCCCAACCCCCGACTTTCCCCGGCAGCCCGCACTGGGAGACACTCGGGGAAGACACGCGATGGGCTCCTAGGCGATCCCGGGTACTGCAGACCTATGACGGAACCTCCCCACACCCAGAATTCCGGAACACGGCTGACTGTGTCGGAGAGGTTGGGGCCGCCCTCCCCGAAGCTGCCTGGTGTCACAGGTGTTCCCTGGCAGGGGGAAGTCCGCTAATTACCTGCCCTGTCCAGGGGGAGGCACTAGATGCTACCTGCATTTCCAGCCCAACCCCCGACTTTCCCCGGCAGCCCGCACTGGGAGGCACTCGGGGAAGACACGCGATGGGCTCCTAGGTGATCCCGGGTGCTGCAGACGTATGACGGATCCTACCCACACTCAGAATTCCGGAACACGGCTGACTGTGTGGGGGAGGTTGGGGCCGCCCTCCCCGAAGCTGCCTGGTGTCACAGGTGTTCCCTGGCAGGGGGAATTCCGCTAATTACCTGCCCTGTCCAGGGGGAGGCACTAGATGCTACCTGCATTTCCAGCCCAACCCCCGACTTTCCCCGGCAGCCCGCACTGGGAGGCACTCGGGGAAGACACGCGATGGGCTCCTAGGCGATCCCGGGTACTGCAGACCTATGACGGAACCTCCCCACACCCAGAATTCCGGAACACGGCTGACTCTGTGGGAGAGGTTGGGGCCGCCCTCCCCGAAGCTGCCTGGTGTCACAGGTGTTCCCTGGCAGGGGGAAGTCCGCTAATTACATGCCCTGTCCAGGGGGAGGCACTAGATGCTACCTGCATTTCCAGCCCAACCCCCGACTTTCCCCGGCAGCCCGCACTGGGAGGCACTCGGGGAAGACACGCGATGGGCTCCTAGGCGATCCCGGGTACTGCAGACCTATGACGGAACCTCCCCACACCCAGAATTCCGGAACACGGCTGACTGTGTGGGAGAGGTTGGGGCCGCCCTCCCCGAAGCTGCCTGGTGTCACAGGTGTTCCCTGGCAGGGGGAAGTCCGCTAATTACATGCCCTGTCCAGGGGGAGGCACTAGATGCTACCTGCATTTCCAGCCCAACCCCCGACTTTCCCCGGCAGCCCGCACTGGGAGGCACTCGGGGAAGACACGCGATGGGCTCCTAGGCGATCCCGGGTGCTGCAGACCTATGACGGAACCTCCCCACACGCAGAATTCCGGAACACGGCTGACTGTGTGGGAGAGGTTGGGGCCGCCCTCCCCGAAGCTGCCTGGTGTCACAGGTGTTCCCTGGCAGGGGGAAGTCCGATAATTACATGCCCTGTCCAGGGGGAGGCACTAGATGCTACCTGCATTTCCAGCCCAACCCCCGACTTTCCCCGGCAGCCCGCACTGGGAGGCACTCGGGGAAGACACGCGAAGGGCTCCTAGGCGATCCCGGGTGCTGCAGACCTATGACGGAACCTCCCCACACTCAGAATTCCGGAACACGGCTGACTGTGTGGGGGAGGTTGGGGCCGCCCTCCCCGAAGCTGCCTGGTGTCACAGGTGTTCCCTGGCAGGGAGAAGTCCGCTAATTACCTGCCCTGTCCAGGGGGAGGCACTAGATGCTACCTGCATTTCCAGCCCAACCCCCGACTTTCCCCGGCAGCCCGCACTGGGAGGCACTCAGGGAAGACACGCGATGGGTTCCTAGGTGATCCCGGGTGCTGCAGACGTATGACGGATCCTACCCACACTCAGAATTCCGGAACACGGCTGACTGTGTGGGGGAGGTTGGGGCCGCCCTCCCCGAAGCTGCCTGGTGTCACAGGTGTTCCCTGGCAGGGGGAAGTCCGCTAATTACCTGCCCTGTCCAGGGGGAGGCACTAGATGCTACCTGCATTTCCAGCCCAACCCCCGACTTTCCCCGGCAGCCCGCACTGTGAGGCACTCGGGGAAGACACGCGAAGGGCTCCTAGGCGATCCCGGGTGCTGCAGACCTATGACGGAACCTCCCCACACTCAGAATTCCGGAACACGGCTGACTGTGTGGGGGAGGTTGGGGCCGCCCTCCCCGAAGCTGCCTGGTGTCACAGGTGTTCCCTGGCAGGGAGAAGTCCGCTAATTACCTGCCATGTCCAGGGGGAGGCACTAGATGCTACCTGCATTTCCAGCCCAACCCCCGACTTTCCCCGGCAGCCCGCACTGGGAGGCACTCGGGGAAGACACGCGATGGGCTCCTAGGCGATCCCGGGTGCTGCAGACCTATGACGGAACCTCCCCACACCCAGAATTCCGGAACACGGCTGACTGTGTGGGAGAGGTTGGGGCCGCCCTCCCCGAAGCTGCCTGGTGTCACAGGTGTTCCCTGGCAGGGGGAAGTCCGCTAATTACATGCCCTGTCCAGGGGGAGGCACTAGATGCTACCTGCATTTCCAGCCCAACCCCCGACTTTCCCCGGCAGCCCGCACTGGGAGGCACTCCGGGAAGACACGCGATGGGCTCCTAGGCGATCCCGGGTACTGCAGACCTATGACGGAACCTCCCCACACCCAGAATTCCGGAACACGGCTGACTGTGTGGGAGAGGTTGGGGCCGCCCTCCCCGAAGCTGCCTGGTGTCACAGGTGTTCCCTGGCAGGGGGAAGTCCGCTAATTACATGCCCTGTCCAGGGGGAGGCACTAGATGCTACCTGCATTTCCAGCCCAACCCCCGACTTTCCCCGGCAGCCCGCACTGGGAGGCACTCGGGGAAGACACGCGATGGGCTCCTAGGCGATCCCGGGTGCTGCAGACCTATGACGGAACCTCCCCACACCCAGAATTCCGGAACACGGCTGACTGTGTGGGAGAGTTTGGGGCCGCCCTCCCCGAAGCTGCCTGGTGTCACAGGTGTTCCCTGGCAGGGGGAAGTCCGCTAATTACCTGCCCTGTCCAGGGGGAGGCACTAGATGCTACCTGCATTTCCAGCCCAACCCCCGACTTTCCCCGGCAGCCCGCACTGGGAGGCACTCGGGGAAGACACGCGAAGGGCTCCTAGGCGATCCCGGGTGCTGCAGACCTATGACGGAACCTCCCCACACTCAGAATTCCGGAACACGGCTGACTGTGTGGGGGAGGTTGGGGCCGCCCTCCCCGAAGCTGCCTGGTGTCACAGGTGTTCCCTGGCAGGGAGAAGTCCGCTAATTACCTGCCATGTCCAGGGGGAGGCACTAGATGCTACCTGCATTTCCAGCCGAACCCCCGACTTTCCCCGGCAGCCCGCACTGTGAGGCACTCGGGGAAGACACGCGAAGGGCTCCTAGGCGATCCCGGGTGCTGCAGACCTATGACGGAACCTCCCCACACCCAGAATTCCGGAACACGGCTGACTGTGTGGGAGAGGTTGGGGCCGCCCTCCCCGAAGCTGCCTGGTGTCACAGGTGTTCCCTGGCAGGGGGAAGTCCGCTAATTACATGCCCTGTCCAGGGGGAGGCACTAGATGCTACCTGCATTTCCAGCCCAACCCCCGACTTTCCCCGGCAGCCCGCACTGGGAGGCACTCGGGGAAGACACGCGAAGGGCTCCTAGGCGATCCCGGGTGCTGCAGACCTATGACGGAACCTCCCCACACTCAGAATTCCGGAACACGGCTGACTGTGTGGGGGAGGTTGGGGCCGCCCTCCCCGAAGCTGCCTGGTGTCACAGGTGTTCCCTGGCTGGGGGAAGTCCGCTAATTACCTGCCCTGTTCTGGGGGAGGCACTAGATGCTACCTGCATTTCCAGCCCAACCCCCGACTTTCCCCGGCAGCCCGCACTGGGAGGCACTCGGGGAAGACACGCGATGGGCTCCTAGGCGATCCCGGGTGCTGCAGACCTATGACGGAACCTCCCCACACCCAGAATTCCGGAACACGGCTGACTGTGTGGGAGAGGTTGGGGCCGCCCTCCCCGAAGCTGCCTGGTGTCACAGGTGTTCCCTGGCAGGGGGAAGTCCGCTAATTACCTGCCCTGTCCAGGGGGAGGCACTAGATGCTACCTGCATTTCCAGCCCAACCCCCGACTTTCCCCGGCAGCCCGCACTGGGAGGCACTCGGGGAAGACACGCGATGGGTTCCTAGGCGATCCCGGGTGCTGCAGACGTATGACGGATCCTACCCACACTCAGAATTCCGGAACACGGCTGACTGTGTGGGGGAGGTTGGGGCCGCCCTCCCCGAAGCTGCCTGGTGTCACAGGTGTTCCCTGGCAGGGGGAAGTCCGCTAATTACCTGCCCTGTCCAGGGGGAGGCACTAGATGCTACCTGCATTTCCAGCCCAACCCCCGACTTTCCCCGGCAGCCCGCACTGTGAGGCACTCGGGGAAGACACGCGAAGGGCTCCTAGGCGATCCCGGGTGCTGCAGACCTATGACGGAACCTCCCCACACTCAGAATTCCGGAACACGGCTGACTGTGTGGGGGAGGTTGGGGCCGCCCTCCCCGAAGCTGCCTGGTGTCACAGGTGTTCCCTGGCAGGGAGAAGTCCGCTAATTACCTGCCATGTCCAGGGGGAGGCACTAGATGCTACCTGCATTTCCAGCCCAACCCCCGACTTTCCCCGGGAGCCCGCACTGGGAGACACTCGGGGAAGACACGCGATGGGCTCCTAGGCGATCCCGGGTACTGCAGACCTATGACGGAACCTCCCCACACCCAGAATTCCGGAACACGGCTGACTGTGTCGGAGAGGTTGGGGCCGCCCTCCCCGAAGCTGCCTGGTGTCACAGGTGTTCCCTGGCAGGGGGAAGTCCGCTAATTACCTGCCCTGTCCAGGGGGAGGCACTAGATGCTACCTGCATTTCCAGCCCAACCCCCGACTTTCCCCGGCAGCCCGCACTGGGAGGCACTCGGGGAAGACACGCGATGGGCTCCTAGGTGATCCCGGGTGCTGCAGACGTATGACGGATCCTACCCACACTCAGAATTCCGGAACACGGCTGACTGTGTGGGGGAGGTTGGGGCCGCCCTCCCCGAAGCTGCCTGGTGTCACAGGTGTTCCCTGGCAGGGGGAAGTCCGCTAATTACCTGCCCTGTCCAGGGGGAGGCACTAGATGCTACCTGCATTTCCAGCCCAACCCCCGACTTTCCCCGGCAGCCCGCACTGTGAGGCACTCGGGGAAGACACGCGAAGGGCTCCTAGGCGATCCCGGGTGCTGCAGACCTATGACGGAACCTCCCCACACTCAGAATTCCGGAACACGGCTGACTGTGTGGGGGAGGTTGGGGCCGCCCTCCCCGAAGCTGCCTGGTGTCACAGGTGTTCCCTGGCAGGGAGAAGTCCGCTAATTACCTGCCATGTCCAGGGGGAGGCACTAGATGCTACCTGCATTTCCAGCCCAACCCCCGACTTTCCCCGGCAGCCCGCACTGGGAGGCACTCGGGGAAGACACGCGATGGGCTCCTAGGCGATCCCGGGTACTGCAGACCTATGACGGAACCTCCCCACACCCAGAATTCCGGAACACGGCTGACTGTGTGGGAGAGTTTGGGGCCGCCCTCCCCGAAGCTGCCTGGTGTCACAGGTGTTCCCTGGCAGGGGGAAGTCCGCTAATTACCTGCCCTGTCCAGGGGGAGGCACTAGATGCTACCTGCATTTCCAGCCCAACCCCCGACTTTCCCCGGCAGCCCGCACTGGGAGGCACTCGGGGAAGACACGCGAAGGGCTCCTAGGCGATCCCGGGTGCTGCAGACCTATGACGGAACCTCCCCACACTCAGAATTCCGGAACACGGCTGACTGTGTGGGGGAGGTTGGGGCCGCCCTCCCCGAAGCTGCCTGGTGTCACAGGTGTTCCCTGGCAGGGAGAAGTCCGCTAATTACCTGCCATGTCCAGGGGGAGGCACTAGATGCTACCTGCATTTCCAGCCGAACCCCCGACTTTCCCCGGCAGCCCGCACTGTGAGGCACTCGGGGAAGACACGCGAAGGGCTCCTAGGCGATCCCGGGTGCTGCAGACCTATGACGGAACCTCCCCACACCCAGAATTCCGGAACACGGCTGACTGTGTGGGAGAGGTTGGGGCCGCCCTCCCCGAAGCTGCCTGGTGTCACAGGTGTTCCCTGGCAGGGGGAAGTCCGCTAATTACATGCCCTGTCCAGGGGGAGGCACTAGATGCTACCTGCATTTCCAGCCCAACCCCCGACTTTCCCCGGCAGCCCGCACTGGGAGGCACTCGGGGAAGACACGCGAAGGGCTCCTAGGCGATCCCGGGTGCTGCAGACCTATGACGGAACCTCCCCACACTCAGAATTCCGGAACACGGCTGACTGTGTGGGGGAGGTTGGGGCCGCCCTCCCCGAAGCTGCCTGGTGTCACAGGTGTTCCCTGGCTGGGGGAAGTCCGCTAATTACCTGCCCTGTTCTGGGGGAGGCACTAGATGCTACCTGCATTTCCAGCCCAACCCCCGACTTTCCCCGGCAGCCCGCACTGGGAGGCACTCGGGGAAGACACGCGATGGGCTCCTAGGCGATCCCGGGTGCTGCAGACCTATGACGGAACCTCCCCACACCCAGAATTCCGGAACACGGCTGACTGTGTGGGAGAGGTTGGGGCCGCCCTCCCCGAAGCTGCCTGGTGTCACAGGTGTTCCCTGGCAGGGGGAAGTCCGCTAATTACCTGCCCTGTCCAGGGGGAGGCACTAGATGCTACCTGCATTTCCAGCCCAACCCCCGACTTTCCCCGGCAGCCCGCACTGGGAGGCACTCGGGGAAGACACGCGATGGGTTCCTAGGCGATCCCGGGTGCTGCAGACGTATGACGGATCCTACCCACACTCAGAATTCCGGAACACGGCTGACTGTGTGGGGGAGGTTGGGGCCGCCCTCCCCGAAGCTGCCTGGTGTCACAGGTGTTCCCTGGCAGGGGGAAGTCCGCTAATTACCTGCCCTGTCCAGGGGGAGGCACTAGATGCTACCTGCATTTCCAGCCCAACCCCCGACTTTCCCCGGCAGCCCGCACTGGGAGGCACTCGGGGAAGACACGCGAAGGGCTCCTAGGCGATCCCGGGTGCTGCAGACCTATGACGGAACCTCCCCACACTCAGAATTCCGGAACACGGCTGACTGTGTGGGGGAGGTTGGGGCCGCCCTCCCCGAAGCTGCCTGGTGTCACAGGTGTTCCCTGGCAGGGAGAAGTCCGCTAATTACCTGCCATGTCCAGGGGGAGGCACTAGATGCTACCTGCATTTCCAGCCCAACCCCCGACTTTCCCCGGCAGCCCGCACTGGGAGACACTCGGGGAAGACACGCGATGGGCTCCTAGGCGATCCCGGGTACTGCAGACCTATGACGGAACCTCCCCACACCCAGAATTCCGGAACACGGCTGACTGTGTCGGAGAGGTTGGGGCCGCCCTCCCCGAAGCTGCCTGGTGTCACAGGTGTTCCCTGGCAGGGGGAAGTCCGCTAATTACCTGCCCTGTCCAGGGGGAGGCACTAGATGCTACCTGCATTTCCAGCCCAACCCCCGACTTTCCCCGGCAGCCCGCACTGGGAGGCACTCGGGGAAGACACGCGATGGGCTCCTAGGTGATCCCGGGTGCTGCAGACGTATGACGGATCCTACCCACACTCAGAATTCCGGAACACGGCTGACTGTGTGGGGGAGGTTGGGGCCGCCCTCCCCGAAGCTGCCTGGTGTCACAGGTGTTCCCTGGCAGGGGGAATTCCGCTAATTACCTGCCCTGTCCAGGGGGAGGCACTAGATGCTACCTGCATTTCCAGCCCAACCCCCGACTTTCCCCGGCAGCCCGCACTGTGAGGCACTCGGGGAAGACACGCGAAGGGCTCCTAGGCGATCCCGGGTGCTGCAGACCTATGACGGAACCTCCCCACACTCAGAATTCCGGAACACGGCTGACTGTGTGGGGGAGGTTGGGGCCGCCCTCCCCGAAGCTGCCTGGTGTCACAGGTGTTCCCTGGCAGGGAGAAGTCCGCTAATTACCTGCCATGTCCAGGGGGAGGCACTAGATGCTACCTGCATTTCCAGCCCAACCCCCGACTTTCCCCGGCAGCCCGCACTGGGAGGCACTCGGGGAAGACACGCGATGGGCTCCTAGGCGATCCCGGGTACTGCAGACCTATGACGGAACCTCCCCACACCCAGAATTCCGGAACACGGCTGACTCTGTGGGAGAGGTTGGGGCCGCCCTCCCCGAAGCTGCCTGGTGTCACAGGTGTTCCCTGGCAGGGGGAAGTCCGCTAATTACATGCCCTGTCCAGGGGGAGGCACTAGATGCTACCTGCATTTCCAGCCCAACCCCCGACTTTCCCCGGCAGCCCGCACTGGGAGGCACTCGGGGAAGACACGCGATGGGCTCCTAGGCGATCCCGGGTACTGCAGACCTATGACGGAACCTCCCCACACCCAGAATTCCGGAACACGGCTGACTGTGTGGGAGAGGTTGGGGCCGCCCTCCCCGAAGCTGCCTGGTGTCACAGGTGTTCCCTGGCAGGGGGAAGTCCGCTAATTACATGCCCTGTCCAGGGGGAGGCACTAGATGCTACCTGCATTTCCAGCCCAACCCCCGACTTTCCCCGGCAGCCCGCACTGGGAGGCACTCGGGGAAGACACGCGATGGGCTCCTAGGCGATCCCGGGTGCTGCAGACCTATGACGGAACCTCCCCACACCCAGAATTCCGGAACACGGCTGACTGTGTGGGAGAGGTTGGGGCCGCCCTCCCCGAAGCTGCCTGGTGTCACAGGTGTTCCCTGGCAGGGGGAAGTCCGATAATTACATGCCCTGTCCAGGGGGAGGCACTAGATGCTACCTGCATTTCCAGCCCAACCCCCGACTTTCCCCGGCAGCCCGCACTGGGAGGCACTCGGGGAAGACACGCGAAGGGCTCCTAGGCGATCCCGGGTGCTGCAGACCTATGACGGAACCTCCCCACACTCAGAATTCCGGAACACGGCTGACTGTGTGGGAGAGTTTGGGGCCGCCCTCCCCGAAGCTGCCTGGTGTCACAGGTGTTCCCTGGCAGGGGGAAGTCCGCTAATTACATGCCCTGTCCAGGGGGAGGCACTAGATGCTACCTGCATTTCCAGCCCAACCCCCGACTTTCCCCGGCAGCCCGCACTGGGAGGCACTCGGGGAAGACACGCGATGGGCTCCTAGGCGATCCCGGGTGCTGCAGACCTATGACGGAACCTCCCCACACCCAGAATTCCGGAACACGGCTGACTGTGTGGGAGAGGTTGGGGCCGCCCTCCCCGAAGCTGCCTGGTGTCACAGGTGTTCCCTGGCAGGGGGAAGTCCGCTAATTACCTGCCCTGTTCTGGGGGAGGCACTAGATGCTACCTGCATTTCCAGCCCAACCCCCGACTTTCCCCGGCAGCCCGCACTGGGAGGCACTCGGGGAAGACACGCGATGGGCTCCTAGGCGATCCCGGGTGCTGCAGACCTATGACGGAACCTCCCCACACCCAGAATTCCGGAACACGGCTGACTGTGTGGGAGAGTTTGGGGCCGCCCTCCCCGAAGCTGCCTGGTGTCACAGGTGTTCCCTGGCAGGGGGAAGTCCGCTAATTACCTGCCCTGTCCAGGGGGAGGCACTAGATGCTACCTGCATTTCCAGCCCAACCCCCGACTTTCCCCGGCAGCCCGCACTGGGAGGCACTCGGGGAAGACACGCGAAGGGCTCCTAGGCGATCCCGGGTGCTGCAGACCTATGACGGAACCTCCCCACACTCAGAATTCCGGAACACGGCTGACTGTGTGGGGGAGGTTGGGGCCGCCCTCCCCGAAGCTGCCTGGTGTCACAGGTGTTCCCTGGCAGGGAGAAGTCCGCTAATTACCTGCCATGTCCAGGGGGAGGCACTAGATGCTACCTGCATTTCCAGCCCAACCCCCGACTTTCCCCGGCAGCCCGCACTGTGAGGCACTCGGGGAAGACACGCGAAGGGCTCCTAGGCGATCCCGGGTGCTGCAGACCTATGACGGAACCTCCCCACACCCAGAATTCCGGAACACGGCTGACTGTGTGGGAGAGGTTGGGGCCGCCCTCCCCGAAGCTGCCTGGTGTCACAGGTGTTCCCTGGCAGGGGGAAGTCCGCTAATTACATGCCCTGTCCAGGGGGAGGCACTAGATGCTACCTGCATTTCCAGCCCAACCCCCGACTTTCCCCGGCAGCCCGCACTGGGAGGCACTCGGGGAAGACACGCGAAGGGCTCCTAGGCGATCCCGGGTGCTGCAGACCTATGACGGAACCTCCCCACACTCAGAATTCCGGAACACGGCTGACTGTGTGGGGGAGGTTGGGGCCGCCCTCCCCGAAGCTGCCTGGTGTCACAGGTGTTCCCTGGCTGGGGGAAGTCCGCTAATTACCTGCCCTGTTCTGGGGGAGGCACTAGATGCTACCTGCATTTCCAGCCCAACCCCCGACTTTCCCCGGCAGCCCGCACTGGGAGGCACTCGGGGAAGACACGCGATGGGCTCCTAGGCGATCCCGGGTGCTGCAGACCTATGACGGAACCTCCCCACACCCAGAATTCCGGAACACGGCTGACTGTGTGGGAGAGGTTGGGGCCGCCCTCCCCGAAGCTGCCTGGTGTCACAGGTGTTCCCTGGCAGGGGGAAGTCCGCTAATTACCTGCCCTGTCCAGGGGGAGGCACTAGATGCTACCTGCATTTCCAGCCCAACCCCCGACTTTCCCCGGCAGCGCTCGACTGTAGGCACTCGGGGAAGACACGCGATGGGTTCCTAGGCGATCCCGGGTGCTGCAGACGTATGACGGATCCTACCCACACTCAGAATTCCGGAACACGGCTGACTGTGTGGGGGAGGTTGGGGCCGCCCTCCCCGAAGCTGCCTGGTGTCACAGGTGTTCCCTGGCAGGGGGAAGTCCGCTAATTACCTGCCCTGTCCAGGGGGAGGCACTAGATGCTACCTGCATTTCCAGCCCAACCCCCGACTTTCCCCGGCAGCCCGCACTGGGAGGCACTCGGGGAAGACACGCGAAGGGCTCCTAGGCGATCCCGGGTGCTGCAGACCTATGACGGAACCTCCCCACACTCAGAATTCCGGAACACGGCTGACTGTGTGGGGGAGGTTGGGGCCGCCCTCCCCGAAGCTGCCTGGTGTCACAGGTGTTCCCTGGCAGGGAGAAGTCCGCTAATTACCTGCCATGTCCAGGGGGAGGCACTAGATGCTACCTGCATTTCCAGCCCAACCCCCGACTTTCCCCGGCAGCCCGCACTGGGAGACACTCGGGGAAGACACGCGATGGGCTCCTAGGCGATCCCGGGTACTGCAGACCTATGACGGAACCTCCCCACACCCAGAATTCCGGAACACGGCTGACTGTGTCGGAGAGGTTGGGGCCGCCCTCCCCGAAGCTGCCTGGTGTCACAGGTGTTCCCTGGCAGGGGGAAGTCCGCTAATTACCTGCCCTGTCCAGGGGGAGGCACTAGATGCTACCTGCATTTCCAGCCCAACCCCCGACTTTCCCCGGCAGCCCGCACTGGGAGGCACTCGGGGAAGACACGCGATGGGCTCCTAGGTGATCCCGGGTGCTGCAGACGTATGACGGATCCTACCCACACTCAGAATTCCGGAACACGGCTGACTGTGTGGGGGAGGTTGGGGCCGCCCTCCCCGAAGCTGCCTGGTGTCACAGGTGTTCCCTGGCAGGGGGAATTCCGCTAATTACCTGCCCTGTCCAGGGGGAGGCACTAGATGCTACCTGCATTTCCAGCCCAACCCCCGACTTTCCCCGGCAGCCCGCACTGTGAGGCACTCGGGGAAGACACGCGAAGGGCTCCTAGGCGATCCCGGGTGCTGCAGACCTATGACGGAACCTCCCCACACTCAGAATTCCGGAACACGGCTGACTGTGTGGGGGAGGTTGGGGCCGCCCTCCCCGAAGCTGCCTGGTGTCACAGGTGTTCCCTGGCAGGGAGAAGTCCGCTAATTACCTGCCATGTCCAGGGGGAGGCACTAGATGCTACCTGCATTTCCAGCCCAACCCCCGACTTTCCCCGGCAGCCCGCACTGGGAGGCACTCGGGGAAGACACGCGATGGGCTCCTAGGCGATCCCGGGTACTGCAGACCTATGACGGAACCTCCCCACACCCAGAATTCCGGAACACGGCTGACTCTGTGGGAGAGGTTGGGGCCGCCCTCCCCGAAGCTGCCTGGTGTCACAGGTGTTCCCTGGCAGGGGGAAGTCCGCTAATTACATGCCCTGTCCAGGGGGAGGCACTAGATGCTACCTGCATTTCCAGCCCAACCCCCGACTTTCCCCGGCAGCCCGCACTGGGAGGCACTCGGGGAAGACACGCGATGGGCTCCTAGGCGATCCCGGGTACTGCAGACCTATGACGGAACCTCCCCACACCCAGAATTCCGGAACACGGCTGACTGTGTGGGAGAGGTTGGGGCCGCCCTCCCCGAAGCTGCCTGGTGTCACAGGTGTTCCCTGGCAGGGGGAAGTCCGCTAATTACATGCCCTGTCCAGGGGGAGGCACTAGATGCTACCTGCATTTCCAGCCCAACCCCCGACTTTCCCCGGCAGCCCGCACTGGGAGGCACTCGGGGAAGACACGCGATGGGCTCCTAGGCGATCCCGGGTGCTGCAGACCTATGACGGAACCTCCCCACACCCAGAATTCCGGAACACGGCTGACTGTGTGGGAGAGGTTGGGGCCGCCCTCCCCGAAGCTGCCTGGTGTCACAGGTGTTCCCTGGCAGGGGGAAGTCCGATAATTACATGCCCTGTCCAGGGGGAGGCACTAGATGCTACCTGCATTTCCAGCCCAACCCCCGACTTTCCCCGGCAGCCCGCACTGGGAGGCACTCGGGGAAGACACGCGAAGGGCTCCTAGGCGATCCCGGGTGCTGCAGACCTATGACGGAACCTCCCCACACTCAGAATTCCGGAACACGGCTGACTGTGTGGGAGAGTTTGGGGCCGCCCTCCCCGAAGCTGCCTGGTGTCACAGGTGTTCCCTGGCAGGGGGAAGTCCGCTAATTACATGCCCTGTCCAGGGGGAGGCACTAGATGCTACCTGCATTTCCAGCCCAACCCCCGACTTTCCCCGGCAGCCCGCACTGGGAGGCACTCGGGGAAGACACGCGATGGGCTCCTAGGCGATCCCGGGTGCTGCAGACCTATGACGGAACCTCCCCACACCCAGAATTCCGGAACACGGCTGACTGTGTGGGAGAGGTTGGGGCCGCCCTCCCCGAAGCTGCCTGGTGTCACAGGTGTTCCCTGGCAGGGGGAAGTCCGCTAATTACCTGCCCTGTTCTGGGGGAGGCACTAGATGCTACCTGCATTTCCAGCCCAACCCCCGACTTTCCCCGGCAGCCCGCACTGGGAGGCACTCGGGGAAGACACGCGATGGGCTCCTAGGCGATCCCGGGTGCTGCAGACCTATGACGGAACCTCCCCACACCCAGAATTCCGGAACACGGCTGACTGTGTGGGAGAGTTTGGGGCCGCCCTCCCCGAAGCTGCCTGGTGTCACAGGTGTTCCCTGGCAGGGGGAAGTCCGCTAATTACCTGCCCTGTCCAGGGGGAGGCACTAGATGCTACCTGCATTTCCAGCCCAACCCCCGACTTTCCCCGGCAGCCCGCACTGGGAGGCACTCGGGGAAGACACGCGAAGGGCTCCTAGGCGATCCCGGGTGCTGCAGACCTATGACGGAACCTCCCCACACTCAGAATTCCGGAACACGTCTGACTGTGTGGGGGAGGTTGGGGCCGCCCTCCCCGAAGCTGCCTGGTGTCACAGGTGTTCCCTGGCAGGGAGAAGTCCGCTAATTACCTGCCATGTCCAGGGGGAGGCACTAGATGCTACCTGCATTTCCAGCCCAACCCCCGACTTTCCCCGGCAGCCCGCACTGTGAGGCACTCGGGGAAGACACGCGAAGGGCTCCTAGGCGATCCCGGGTGCTGCAGACCTATGACGGAACCTCCCCACACCCAGAATTCCGGAACACGGCTGACTGTGTGGGAGAGGTTGGGGCCGCCCTCCCCGAAGCTGCCTGGTGTCACAGGTGTTCCCTGGCAGGGGGAAGTCCGCTAATTACATGCCCTGTCCAGGGGGAGGCACTAGATGCTACCTGCATTTCCAGCCCAACCCCCGACTTTCCCCGGCAGCCCGCACTGGGAGGCACTCGGGGAAGACACGCGAAGGGCTCCTAGGCGATCCCGGGTGCTGCAGACCTATGACGGAACCTCCCCACACTCAGAATTCCGGAACACGGCTGACTGTGTGGGGGAGGTTGGGGCCGCCCTCCCCGAAGCTGCCTGGTGTCACAGGTTTTCCCTGGCTGGGGGAAGTCCGCTAATTACCTGCCCTGTTCTGGGGGAGGCACTAGATGCTACCTGCATTTCCAGCCCAACCCCCGACTTTCCCCGGCAGCCCGCACTGGGAGGCACTCGGGGAAGACACGCGATGGGCTCCTAGGCGATCCCGGGTGCTGCAGACCTATGACGGAACCTCCCCACACCCAGAATTCCGGAACACGGCTGACTGTGTGGGAGAGGTTGGGGCCGCCCTCCCCGAAGCTGCCTGGTGTCACAGGTGTTCCCTGGCAGGGGGAAGTCCGCTAATTACCTGCCCTGTCCAGGGGGAGGCACTAGATGCTACCTGCATTTCCAGCCCAACCCCCGACTTTCCCCGGCAGCCCGCACTGGGAGGCACTCGGGGAAGACACGCGAAGGGCTCCTAGGCGATCCCGGGTGCTGCAGACCTATGACGGAACCTCCCCACACTCAGAATTCCGGAACACGGCTGACTGTGTGGGGGAGGTTGGGGCCGCCCTCCCCGAAGCTGCCTGGTGTCACAGGTGTTCCCTGGCAGGGAGAAGTCCGCTAATTACCTGCCATGTCCAGGGGGAGGCACTAGATGCTACCTGCATTTCCAGCCGAACCCCCGACTTTCCCCGGCAGCCCGCACTGTGAGGCACTCGGGGAAGACACGCGAAGGGCTCCTAGGCGATCCCGGGTGCTGCAGACCTATGACGGAACCTCCCCACACCCAGAATTCCGGAACACGGCTGACTGTGTGGGAGAGGTTGGGGCCGCCCTCCCCGAAGCTGCCTGGTGTCACAGGTGTTCCCTGGCAGGGGGAAGTCCGCTAATTACATGCCCTGTCCAGGGGGAGGCACTAGATGCTACCTGCATTTCCAGCCCAACCCCCGACTTTCCCCGGCAGCCCGCACTGGGAGGCACTCGGGGAAGACACGCGAAGGGCTCCTAGGCGATCCCGGGTGCTGCAGACCTATGACGGAACCTCCCCACACTCAGAATTCCGGAACACGGCTGACTGTGTGGGGGAGGTTGGGGCCGCCCTCCCCGAAGCTGCCTGGTGTCACAGGTGTTCCCTGGCTGGGGGAAGTCCGCTAATTACCTGCCCTGTTCTGGGGGAGGCACTAGATGCTACCTGCATTTCCAGCCCAACCCCCGACTTTCCCCGGCAGCCCGCACTGGGAGGCACTCGGGGAAGACACGCGATGGGCTCCTAGGCGATCCCGGGTGCTGCAGACCTATGACGGAACCTCCCCACACCCAGAATTCCGGAACACGGCTGACTGTGTGGGAGAGGTTGGGGCCGCCCTCCCCGAAGCTGCCTGGTGTCACAGGTGTTCCCTGGCAGGGGGAAGTCCGCTAATTACCTGCCCTGTCCAGGGGGAGGCACTAGATGCTACCTGCATTTCCAGCCCAACCCCCGACTTTCCCCGGCAGCCCGCACTGGGAGGCACTCGGGGAAGACACGCGATGGGTTCCTAGGCGATCCCGGGTGCTGCAGACGTATGACGGATCCTACCCACACTCAGAATTCCGGAACACGGCTGACTGTGTGGGGGAGGTTGGGGCCGCCCTCCCCGAAGCTGCCTGGTGTCACAGGTGTTCCCTGGCAGGGGGAAGTCCGCTAATTACCTGCCCTGTCCAGGGGGAGGCACTAGATGCTACCTGCATTTCCAGCCCAACCCCCGACTTTCCCCGGCAGCCCGCACTGTGAGGCACTCGGGGAAGACACGCGAAGGGCTCCTAGGCGATCCCGGGTGCTGCAGACCTATGACGGAACCTCCCCACACTCAGAATTCCGGAACACGGCTGACTGTGTGGGGGAGGTTGGGGCCGCCCTCCCCGAAGCTGCCTGGTGTCACAGGTGTTCCCTGGCTGGGGGAAGTCCGCTAATTACCTGCCCTGTTCTGGGGGAGGCACTAGATGCTACCTGCATTTCCAGCCCAACCCCCGACTTTCCCCGGCAGCCCGCACTGGGAGGCACTCGGGGAAGACACGCGATGGGCTCCTAGGCGATCCCGGGTGCTGCAGACCTATGACGGAACCTCCCCACACCCAGAATTCCGGAACACGGCTGACTGTGTGGGAGAGGTTGGGGCCGCCCTCCCCGAAGCTGCCTGGTGTCACAGGTGTTCCCTGGCAGGGGGAAGTCCGCTAATTACCTGCCCTGTCCAGGGGGAGGCACTAGATGCTACCTGCATTTCCAGCCCAACCCCCGACTTTCCCCGGCAGCCCGCACTGGGAGGCACTCGGGGAAGACACGCGATGGGTTCCTAGGCGATCCCGGGTGCTGCAGACGTATGACGGATCCTACCCACACTCAGAATTCCGGAACACGGCTGACTGTGTGGGGGAGGTTGGGGCCGCCCTCCCCGAAGCTGCCTGGTGTCACAGGTGTTCCCTGGCAGGGGGAAGTCCGCTAATTACCTGCCCTGTCCAGGGGGAGGCACTAGATGCTACCTGCATTTCCAGCCCAACCCCCGACTTTCCCCGGCAGCCCGCACTGTGAGGCACTCGGGGAAGACACGCGAAGGGCTCCTAGGCGATCCCGGGTGCTGCAGACCTATGACGGAACCTCCCCACACTCAGAATTCCGGAACACGGCTGACTGTGTGGGGGAGGTTGGGGCCGCCCTCCCCGAAGCTGCCTGGTGTCACAGGTGTTCCCTGGCAGGGAGAAGTCCGCTAATTACCTGCCATGTCCAGGGGGAGGCACTAGATGCTACCTGCATTTCCAGCCCAACCCCCGACTTTCCCCGGCAGCCCGCACTGGGAGACACTCGGGGAAGACACGCGATGGGCTCCTAGGCGATCCCGGGTACTGCAGACCTATGACGGAACCTCCCCACACCCAGAATTCCGGAACACGGCTGACTGTGTCGGAGAGGTTGGGGCCGCCCTCCCCGAAGCTGCCTGGTGTCACAGGTGTTCCCTGGCAGGGGGAAGTCCGCTAATTACCTGCCCTGTCCAGGGGGAGGCACTAGATGCTACCTGCATTTCCAGCCCAACCCCCGACTTTCCCCGGCAGCCCGCACTGGGAGGCACTCGGGGAAGACACGCGATGGGCTCCTAGGTGATCCCGGGTGCTGCAGACGTATGACGGATCCTACCCACACTCAGAATTCCGGAACACGGCTGACTGTGTGGGGGAGGTTGGGGCCGCCCTCCCCGAAGCTGCCTGGTGTCACAGGTGTTCCCTGGCAGGGGGAATTCCGCTAATTACCTGCCCTGTCCAGGGGGAGGCACTAGATGCTACCTGCATTTCCAGCCCAACCCCCGACTTTCCCCGGCAGCCCGCACTGTGAGGCACTCGGGGAAGACACGCGAAGGGCTCCTAGGCGATCCCGGGTGCTGCAGACCTATGACGGAACCTCCCCACACTCAGAATTCCGGAACACGGCTGACTGTGTGGGGGAGGTTGGGGCCGCCCTCCCCGAAGCTGCCTGGTGTCACAGGTGTTCCCTGGCAGGGAGAAGTCCGCTAATTACCTGCCATGTCCAGGGGGAGGCACTAGATGCTACCTGCATTTCCAGCCCAACCCCCGACTTTCCCCGGCAGCCCGCACTGGGAGGCACTCGGGGAAGACACGCGATGGGCTCCTAGGCGATCCCGGGTACTGCAGACCTATGACGGAACCTCCCCACACCCAGAATTCCGGAACACGGCTGACTCTGTGGGAGAGGTTGGGGCCGCCCTCCCCGAAGCTGCCTGGTGTCACAGGTGTTCCCTGGCAGGGGGAAGTCCGCTAATTACATGCCCTGTCCAGGGGGAGGCACTAGATGCTACCTGCATTTCCAGCCCAACCCCCGACTTTCCCCGGCAGCCCGCACTGGGAGGCACTCGGGGAAGACACGCGAAGGGCTCCTAGGCGATCCCGGGTACTGCAGACCTATGACGGAACCTCCCCACACCCAGAATTCCGGAACACGGCTGACTGTGTGGGAGAGGTTGGGGCCGCCCTCCCCGAAGCTGCCTGGTGTCACAGGTGTTCCCTGGCAGGGGGAAGTCCGCTAATTACATGCCCTGTCCAGGGGGAGGCACTAGATGCTACCTGCATTTCCAGCCCAACCCCCGACTTTCCCCGGCAGCCCGCACTGGGAGGCACTCGGGGAAGACACGCGATGGGCTCCTAGGCGATCCCGGGTGCTGCAGACCTATGACGGAACCTCCCCACACCCAGAATTCCGGAACACGGCTGACTGTGTGGGAGAGGTTGGGGCCGCCCTCCCCGAAGCTGCCTGGTGTCACAGGTGTTCCCTGGCAGGGGGAAGTCCGATAATTACATGCCCTGTCCAGGGGGAGGCACTAGATGCTACCTGCATTTCCAGCCCAACCCCCGACTTTCCCCGGCAGCCCGCACTGGGAGGCACTCGGGGAAGACACGCGAAGGGCTCCTAGGCGATCCCGGGTGCTGCAGACCTATGACGGAACCTCCCCACACTCAGAATTCCGGAACACGGCTGACTGTGTGGGAGAGTTTGGGGCCGCCCTCCCCGAAGCTGCCTGGTGTCACAGGTGTTCCCTGGCAGGGGGAAGTCCGCTAATTACATGCCCTGTCCAGGGGGAGGCACTAGATGCTACCTGCATTTCCAGCCCAACCCCCGACTTTCCCCGGCAGCCCGCACTGGGAGGCACTCGGGGAAGACACGCGATGGGCTCCTAGGCGATCCCGGGTGCTGCAGACCTATGACGGAACCTCCCCACACCCAGAATTCCGGAACACGGCTGACTGTGTGGGAGAGGTTGGGGCCGCCCTCCCCGAAGCTGCCTGGTGTCACAGGTGTTCCCTGGCAGGGGGAAGTCCGCTAATTACCTGCCCTGTTCTGGGGGAGGCACTAGATGCTACCTGCATTTCCAGCCCAACCCCCGACTTTCCCCGGCAGCCCGCACTGGGAGGCACTCGGGGAAGACACGCGATGGGCTCCTAGGCGATCCCGGGTGCTGCAGACCTATGACGGAACCTCCCCACACCCAGAATTCCGGAACACGGCTGACTGTGTGGGAGAGTTTGGGGCCGCCCTCCCCGAAGCTGCCTGGTGTCACAGGTGTTCCCTGGCAGGGGGAAGTCCGCTAATTACCTGCCCTGTCCAGGGGGAGGCACTAGATGCTACCTGCATTTCCAGCCCAACCCCCGACTTTCCCCGGCAGCCCGCACTGGGAGGCACTCGGGGAAGACACGCGAAGGGCTCCTAGGCGATCCCGGGTGCTGCAGACCTATGACGGAACCTCCCCACACTCAGAATTCCGGAACACGGCTGACTGTGTGGGGGAGGTTGGGGCCGCCCTCCCCGAAGCTGCCTGGTGTCACAGGTGTTCCCTGGCAGGGAGAAGTCCGCTAATTACCTGCCATGTCCAGGGGGAGGCACTAGATGCTACCTGCATTTCCAGCCCAACCCCCGACTTTCCCCGGCAGCCCGCACTGTGAGGCACTCGGGGAAGACACGCGAAGGGCTCCTAGGCGATCCCGGGTGCTGCAGACCTATGACGGAACCTCCCCACACCCAGAATTCCGGAACACGGCTGACTGTGTGGGAGAGGTTGGGGCCGCCCTCCCCGAAGCTGCCTGGTGTCACAGGTGTTCCCTGGCAGGGGGAAGTCCGCTAATTACATGCCCTGTCCAGGGGGAGGCACTAGATGCTACCTGCATTTCCAGCCCAACCCCCGACTTTCCCCGGCAGCCCGCACTGGGAGGCACTCGGGGAAGACACGCGAAGGGCTCCTAGGCGATCCCGGGTGCTGCAGACCTATGACGGAACCTCCCCACACTCAGAATTCCGGAACACGGCTGACTGTGTGGGGGAGGTTGGGGCCGCCCTCCCCGAAGCTGCCTGGTGTCACAGGTTTTCCCTGGCTGGGGGAAGTCCGCTAATTACCTGCCCTGTTCTGGGGGAGGCACTAGATGCTACCTGCATTTCCAGCCCAACCCCCGACTTTCCCCGGCAGCCCGCACTGGGAGGCACTCGGGGAAGACACGCGATGGGCTCCTAGGCGATCCCGGGTGCTGCAGACCTATGACGGAACCTCCCCACACCCAGAATTCCGGAACACGGCTGACTGTGTGGGAGAGGTTGGGGCCGCCCTCCCCGAAGCTGCCTGGTGTCACAGGTGTTCCCTGGCAGGGGGAAGTCCGCTAATTACCTGCCCTGTCCAGGGGGAGGCACTAGATGCTACCTGCATTTCCAGCCCAACCCCCGACTTTCCCCGGCAGCCCGCACTGGGAGGCACTCGGGGAAGACACGCGATGGGTTCCTAGGCGATCCCGGGTGCTGCAGACGTATGACGGATCCTACCCACACTCAGAATTCCGGAACACGGCTGACTGTGTGGGGGAGGTTGGGGCCGCCCTCCCCGAAGCTGCCTGGTGTCACAGGTGTTCCCTGGCAGGGGGAAGTCCGCTAATTACCTGCCCTGTCCAGGGGGAGGCACTAGATGCTACCTGCATTTCCAGCCCAACCCCCGACTTTCCCCGGCAGCCCGCACTGTGAGGCACTCGGGGAAGACACGCGAAGGGCTCCTAGGCGATCCCGGGTGCTGCAGACCTATGACGGAACCTCCCCACACTCAGAATTCCGGAACACGGCTGACTGTGTGGGGGAGGTTGGGGCCGCCCTCCCCGAAGCTGCCTGGTGTCACAGGTGTTCCCTGGCAGGGAGAAGTCCGCTAATTACCTGCCATGTCCAGGGGGAGGCACTAGATGCTACCTGCATTTCCAGCCCAACCCCCGACTTTCCCCGGCAGCCCGCACTGGGAGACACTCGGGGAAGACACGCGATGGGCTCCTAGGCGATCCCGGGTACTGCAGACCTATGACGGAACCTCCCCACACCCAGAATTCCGGAACACGGCTGACTGTGTCGGAGAGGTTGGGGCCGCCCTCCCCGAAGCTGCCTGGTGTCACAGGTGTTCCCTGGCAGGGGGAAGTCCGCTAATTACCTGCCCTGTCCAGGGGGAGGCACTAGATGCTACCTGCATTTCCAGCCCAACCCCCGACTTTCCCCGGCAGCCCGCACTGGGAGGCACTCGGGGAAGACACGCGATGGGCTCCTAGGTGATCCCGGGTGCTGCAGACGTATGACGGATCCTACCCACACTCAGAATTCCGGAACACGGCTGACTGTGTGGGGGAGGTTGGGGCCGCCCTCCCCGAAGCTGCCTGGTGTCACAGGTGTTCCCTGGCAGGGGGAATTCCGCTAATTACCTGCCCTGTCCAGGGGGAGGCACTAGATGCTACCTGCATTTCCAGCCCAACCCCCGACTTTCCCCGGCAGCCCGCACTGTGAGGCACTCGGGGAAGACACGCGAAGGGCTCCTAGGCGATCCCGGGTGCTGCAGACCTATGACGGAACCTCCCCACACTCAGAATTCCGGAACACGGCTGACTGTGTGGGGGAGGTTGGGGCCGCCCTCCCCGAAGCTGCCTGGTGTCACAGGTGTTCCCTGGCAGGGAGAAGTCCGCTAATTACCTGCCATGTCCAGGGGGAGGCACTAGATGCTACCTGCATTTCCAGCCCAACCCCCGACTTTCCCCGGCAGCCCGCACTGGGAGGCACTCGGAAAAGACACGCGATGGGCTCCTAGGCGATCCCGGGTGCTGCAGACCTATGACGGAACCTCCCCACACTCAGAATTCCGGAACACGGCTGACTGTGTGGGAGAGTTTGGGGCCGCCCTCCCCGAAGCTGCCTGGTGTCACAGGTGTTCCCTGGCAGGGGGAAGTCCGCTAATTACATGCCCTGTCCAGGGGGAGGCACTAGATGCTACCTGCATTTCCAGCCCAACCCCCGACTTTCCCCGGCAGCCCGCACTGGGAGGCACTCGGGGAAGACACGCGATGGGCTCCTAGGCGATCCCGGGTGCTGCAGACCTATGACGGAACCTCCCCACACCCAGAATTCCGGAACACGGCTGACTGTGTGGGAGAGGTTGGGGCCGCCCTCCCCGAAGCTGCCTGGTGTCACAGGTGTTCCCTGGCAGGGGGAAGTCCGCTAATTACCTGCCCTGTTCTGGGGGAGGCACTAGATGCTACCTGCATTTCCAGCCCAACCCCCGACTTTCCCCGGCAGCCCGCACTGGGAGGCACTCGGGGAAGACACGCGATGGGCTCCTAGGCGATCCCGGGTGCTGCAGACCTATGACGGAACCTCCCCACACCCAGAATTCCGGAACACGGCTGACTGTGTGGGAGAGTTTGGGGCCGCCCTCCCCGAAGCTGCCTGGTGTCACAGGTGTTCCCTGGCAGGGGGAAGTCCGCTAATTACCTGCCCTGTCCAGGGGGAGGCACTAGATGCTACCTGCATTTCCAGCCCAACCCCCGACTTTCCCCGGCAGCCCGCACTGGGAGGCACTCGGGGAAGACACGCGAAGGGCTCCTAGGCGATCCCGGGTGCTGCAGACCTATGACGGAACCTCCCCACACTCAGAATTCCGGAACACGGCTGACTGTGTGGGGGAGGTTGGGGCCGCCCTCCCCGAAGCTGCCTGGTGTCACAGGTGTTCCCTGGCAGGGAGAAGTCCGCTAATTACCTGCCATGTCCAGGGGGAGGCACTAGATGCTACCTGCATTTCCAGCCCAACCCCCGACTTTCCCCGGCAGCCCGCACTGTGAGGCACTCGGGGAAGACACGCGAAGGGCTCCTAGGCGATCCCGGGTGCTGCAGACCTATGACGGAACCTCCCCACACCCAGAATTCCGGAACACGGCTGACTGTGTGGGAGAGGTTGGGGCCGCCCTCCCCGAAGCTGCCTGGTGTCACAGGTGTTCCCTGGCAGGGGGAAGTCCGCTAATTACATGCCCTGTCCAGGGGGAGGCACTAGATGCTACCTGCATTTCCAGCCCAACCCCCGACTTTCCCCGGCAGCCCGCACTGGGAGGCACTCGGGGAAGACACGCGAAGGGCTCCTAGGCGATCCCGGGTGCTGCAGACCTATGACGGAACCTCCCCACACTCAGAATTCCGGAACACGGCTGACTGTGTGGGGGAGGTTGGGGCCGCCCTCCCCGAAGCTGCCTGGTGTCACAGGTGTTCCCTGGCTGGGGGAAGTCCGCTAATTACCTGCCCTGTTCTGGGGGAGGCACTAGATGCTACCTGCATTTCCAGCCCAACCCCCGACTTTCCCCGGCAGCCCGCACTGGGAGGCACTCGGGGAAGACACGCGATGGGCTCCTAGGCGATCCCGGGTGCTGCAGACCTATGACGGAACCTCCCCACACCCAGAATTCCGGAACACGGCTGACTGTGTGGGAGAGGTTGGGGCCGCCCTCCCCGAAGCTGCCTGGTGTCACAGGTGTTCCCTGGCAGGGGGAAGTCCGCTAATTACCTGCCCTGTCCAGGGGGAGGCACTAGATGCTACCTGCATTTCCAGCCCAACCCCCGACTTTCCCCGGCAGCCCGCACTGGGAGACACTCGGGGAAGACACGCGATGGGCTCCTAGGCGATCCCGGGTACTGCAGACCTATGACGGAACCTCCCCACACCCAGAATTCCGGAACACGGCTGACTGTGTCGGAGAGGTTGGGGCCGCCCTCCCCGAAGCTGCCTGGTGTCACAGGTGTTCCCTGGCAGGGGGAAGTCCGCTAATTACCTGCCCTGTCCAGGGGGAGGCACTAGATGCTACCTGCATTTCCAGCCCAACCCCCGACTTTCCCCGGCAGCCCGCACTGGGAGGCACTCGGGGAAGACACGCGATGGGCTCCTAGGTGATCCCGGGTGCTGCAGACGTATGACGGATCCTACCCACACTCAGAATTCCGGAACACGGCTGACTGTGTGGGGGAGGTTGGGGCCGCCCTCCCCGAAGCTGCCTGGTGTCACAGGTGTTCCCTGGCAGGGGGAATTCCGCTAATTACCTGCCCTGTCCAGGGGGAGGCACTAGATGCTACCTGCATTTCCAGCCCAACCCCCGACTTTCCCCGGCAGCCCGCACTGTGAGGCACTCGGGGAAGACACGCGAAGGGCTCCTAGGCGATCCCGGGTGCTGCAGACCTATGACGGAACCTCCCCACACTCAGAATTCCGGAACACGGCTGACTGTGTGGGGGAGGTTGGGGCCGCCCTCCCCGAAGCTGCCTGGTGTCACAGGTGTTCCCTGGCAGGGAGAAGTCCGCTAATTACCTGCCATGTCCAGGGGGAGGCACTAGATGCTACCTGCATTTCCAGCCCAACCCCCGACTTTCCCCGGCAGCCCGCACTGGGAGGCACTCGGGGAAGACACGCGATGGGCTCCTAGGCGATCCCGGGTACTGCAGACCTATGACGGAACCTCCCCACACCCAGAATTCCGGAACACGGCTGACTGTGTGGGAGAGGTTGGGGCCGCCCTCCCCGAAGCTGCCTGGTGTCACAGGTGTTCCCTGGCAGGGGGAAGTCCGCTAATTACATGCCCTGTCCAGGGGGAGGCACTAGATGCTACCTGCATTTCCAGCCCAACCCCCGACTTTCCCCGGCAGCCCGCACTGGGAGGCACTCGGGGAAGACACGCGAAGGGCTCCTAGGCGATCCCGGGTGCTGCAGACCTATGACGGAACCTCCCCACACCCAGAATTCCGGAACACGGCTGACTGTGTGGGAGAGGTTGGGGCCGCCCTCCCCGAAGCTGCCTGGTGTCACAGGTGTTCCCTGGCAGGGGGAAGTCCGCTAATTACATGCCCTGTCCAGGGGGAGGCACTAGATGCTACCTGCATTTCCAGCCCAACCCCCGACTTTCCCCGGCAGCCCGCACTGGGAGGCACTCGGGGAAGACACGCGAAGGGCTCCTAGGCGATCCCGGGTGCTGCAGACCTATGACGGAACCTCCCCACACTCAGAATTCCGGAACACGGCTGACTGTGTGGGGGAGGTTGGGGCCGCCCTCCCCGAAGCTGCCTGGTGTCACAGGTGTTCCCTGGCTGGGGGAAGTCCGCTAATTACCTGCCCTGTTCTGGGGGAGGCACTAGATGCTACCTGCATTTCCAGCCCAACCCCCGACTTTCCCCGGCAGCCCGCACTGGGAGGCACTCGGGGAAGACACGTGATGGGCTCCTAGGCGATCCCGGGTGCTGCAGACCTATGACGGAACCTCCCCACACCCAGAATTCCGGAACACGGCTGACTGTGTGGGAGAGGTTGGGGCCGCCCTCCCCGAAGCTGCCTGGTGTCACAGGTGTTCCCTGGCAGGGGGAAGTCCGCTAATTACCTGCCCTGTCCAGGGGGAGGCACTAGATGCTACCTGCATTTCCAGCCCAACCCCCGACTTTCCCCGGCAGCCCGCACTGGGAGACACTCGGGGAAGACACGCGATGGGCTCCTAGGCGATCCCGGGTACTGCAGACCTATGACGGAACCTCCCCACACCCAGAATTCCGGAACACGGCTGACTGTGTCGGAGAGGTTGGGGCCGCCCTCCCCGAAGCTGCCTGGTGTCACAGGTGTTCCCTGGCAGGGGGAAGTCCGCTAATTACCTGCCCTGTCCAGGGGGAGGCACTAGATGCTACCTGCATTTCCAGCCCAACCCCCGACTTTCCCCGGCAGCCCGCACTGGGAGGCACTCGGGGAAGACACGCGATGGGCTCCTAGGTGATCCCGGGTGCTGCAGACGTATGACGGATCCTACCCACACTCAGAATTCCGGAACACGGCTGACTGTGTGGGGGAGGTTGGGGCCGCCCTCCCCGAAGCTGCCTGGTGTCACAGGTGTTCCCTGGCAGGGAGAAGTCCGCTAATTACCTGCCATGTCCAGGGGGAGGCACTAGATGCTACCTGCATTTCCAGCCCAACCCCCGACTTTCCCCGGCAGCCCGCACTGGGAGGCACTCGGAAAAGACACGCGATGGGCTCCTAGGCGATCCCGGGTGCTGCAGACCTATGACGGAACCTCCCCACACTCAGAATTCCGGAACACGGCTGACTGTGTGGGAGAGTTTGGGGCCGCCCTCCCCGAAGCTGCCTGGTGTCACAGGTGTTCCCTGGCAGGGGGAAGTCCGCTAATTACATGCCCTGTCCAGGGGGAGGCACTAGATGCTACCTGCATTTCCAGCCCAACCCCCGACTTTCCCCGGCAGCCCGCACTGGGAGGCACTCGGGGAAGACACGCGATGGGCTCCTAGGCGATCCCGGGTGCTGCAGACCTATGACGGAACCTCCCCACACCCAGAATTCCGGAACACGGCTGACTGTGTGGGAGAGGTTGGGGCCGCCCTCCCCGAAGCTGCCTGGTGTCACAGGTGTTCCCTGGCAGGGGGAAGTCCGATAATTACATGCCCTGTCCAGGGGGAGGCACTAGATGCTACCTGCATTTCCAGCCCAACCCCCGACTTTCCCCGGCAGCCCGCACTGGGAGACACTCGGGGAAGACACGCGATGGGCTCCTAGGCGATCCCGGGTACTGCAGACCTATGACGGAACCTCCCCACACCCAGAATTCCGGAACACGGCTGACTGTGTCGGAGAGGTTGGGGCCGCCCTCCCCGAAGCTGCCTGGTGTCACAGGTGTTCCCTGGCAGGGGGAAGTCCGCTAATTACCTGCCCTGTCCAGGGGGAGGCACTAGATGCTACCTGCATTTCCAGCCCAACCCCCGACTTTCCCCGGCAGCCCGCACTGGGAGGCACTCGGGGAAGACACGCGATGGGCTCCTAGGTGATCCCGGGTGCTGCAGACGTATGACGGATCCTACCCACACTCAGAATTCCGGAACACGGCTGACTGTGTGGGGGAGGTTGGGGCCGCCCTCCCCGAAGCTGCCTGGTGTCACAGGTGTTCCCTGGCAGGGGGAATTCCGCTAATTACCTGCCCTGTCCAGGGGGAGGCACTAGATGCTACCTGCATTTCCAGCCCAACCCCCGACTTTCCCCGGCAGCCCGCACTGTGAGGCACTCGGGGAAGACACGCGAAGGGCTCCTAGGCGATCCCGGGTGCTGCAGACCTATGACGGAACCTCCCCACACTCAGAATTCCGGAACACGGCTGACTGTGTGGGGGAGGTTGGGGCCGCCCTCCCCGAAGCTGCCTGGTGTCACAGGTGTTCCCTGGCAGGGAGAAGTCCGCTAATTACCTGCCATGTCCAGGGGGAGGCACTAGATGCTACCTGCATTTCCAGCCCAACCCCCGACTTTCCCCGGCAGCCCGCACTGGGAGGCACTCGGGGAAGACACGCGATGGGCTCCTAGGCGATCCCGGGTACTGCAGACCTATGACGGAACCTCCCCACACCCAGAATTCCGGAACACGGCTGACTGTGTGGGAGAGGTTGGGGCCGCCCTCCCCGAAGCTGCCTGGTGTCACAGGTGTTCCCTGGCAGGGGGAAGTCCGCTAATTACATGCCCTGTCCAGGGGGAGGCACTAGATGCTACCTGCATTTCCAGCCCAACCCCCGACTTTCCCCGGCAGCCCGCACTGGGAGGCACTCGGGGAAGACACGCGAAGGGCTCCTAGGCGATCCCGGGTGCTGCAGACCTATGACGGAACCTCCCCACACCCAGAATTCCGGAACACGGCTGACTGTGTGGGAGAGGTTGGGGCCGCCCTCCCCGAAGCTGCCTGGTGTCACAGGTGTTCCCTGGCAGGGGGAAGTCCGCTAATTACATGCCCTGTCCAGGGGGAGGCACTAGATGCTACCTGCATTTCCAGCCCAACCCCCGACTTTCCCCGGCAGCCCGCACTGGGAGGCACTCGGGGAAGACACGCGAAGGGCTCCTAGGCGATCCCGGGTGCTGCAGACCTATGACGGAACCTCCCCACACTCAGAATTCCGGAACACGGCTGACTGTGTGGGGGAGGTTGGGGCCGCCCTCCCCGAAGCTGCCTGGTGTCACAGGTGTTCCCTGGCTGGGGGAAGTCCGCTAATTACCTGCCCTGTTCTGGGGGAGGCACTAGATGCTACCTGCATTTCCAGCCCAACCCCCGACTTTCCCCGGCAGCCCGCACTGGGAGGCACTCGGGGAAGACACGTGATGGGCTCCTAGGCGATCCCGGGTGCTGCAGACCTATGACGGAACCTCCCCACACCCAGAATTCCGGAACACGGCTGACTGTGTGGGAGAGGTTGGGGCCGCCCTCCCCGAAGCTGCCTGGTGTCACAGGTGTTCCCTGGCAGGGGGAAGTCCGCTAATTACCTGCCCTGTCCAGGGGGAGGCACTAGATGCTACCTGCATTTCCAGCCCAACCCCCGACTTTCCCCGGCAGCCCGCACTGGGAGACACTCGGGGAAGACACGCGATGGGCTCCTAGGCGATCCCGGGTACTGCAGACCTATGACGGAACCTCCCCACACCCAGAATTCCGGAACACGGCTGACTGTGTCGGAGAGGTTGGGGCCGCCCTCCCCGAAGCTGCCTGGTGTCACAGGTGTTCCCTGGCAGGGGGAAGTCCGCTAATTACCTGCCCTGTCCAGGGGGAGGCACTAGATGCTACCTGCATTTCCAGCCCAACCCCCGACTTTCCCCGGCAGCCCGCACTGGGAGGCACTCGGGGAAGACACGCGATGGGCTCCTAGGTGATCCCGGGTGCTGCAGACGTATGACGGATCCTACCCACACTCAGAATTCCGGAACACGGCTGACTGTGTGGGGGAGGTTGGGGCCGCCCTCCCCGAAGCTGCCTGGTGTCACAGGTGTTCCCTGGCAGGGAGAAGTCCGCTAATTACCTGCCATGTCCAGGGGGAGGCACTAGATGCTACCTGCATTTCCAGCCCAACCCCCGACTTTCCCCGGCAGCCCGCACTGGGAGGCACTCGGAAAAGACACGCGATGGGCTCCTAGGCGATCCCGGGTGCTGCAGACCTATGACGGAACCTCCCCACACTCAGAATTCCGGAACACGGCTGACTGTGTGGGAGAGTTTGGGGCCGCCCTCCCCGAAGCTGCCTGGTGTCACAGGTGTTCCCTGGCAGGGGGAAGTCCGCTAATTACATGCCCTGTCCAGGGGGAGGCACTAGATGCTACCTGCATTTCCAGCCCAACCCCCGACTTTCCCCGGCAGCCCGCACTGGGAGGCACTCGGGGAAGACACGCGATGGGCTCCTAGGCGATCCCGGGTGCTGCAGACCTATGACGGAACCTCCCCACACCCAGAATTCCGGAACACGGCTGACTGTGTGGGAGAGGTTGGGGCCGCCCTCCCCGAAGCTGCCTGGTGTCACAGGTGTTCCCTGGCAGGGGGAAGTCCGCTAATTACCTGCCCTGTTCTGGGGGAGGCACTAGATGCTACCTGCATTTCCAGCCCAACCCCCGACTTTCCCCGGCAGCCCGCACTGGGAGGCACTCGGGGAAGACACGCGATGGGCTCCTAGGCGATCCCGGGTGCTGCAGACCTATGACGGAACCTCCCCACACCCAGAATTCCGGAACACGGCTGACTGTGTGGGAGAGTTTGGGGCCGCCCTCCCCGAAGCTGCCTGGTGTCACAGGTGTTCCCTGGCAGGGGGAAGTCCGCTAATTACCTGCCCTGTCCAGGGGGAGGCACTAGATGCTACCTGCATTTCCAGCCCAACCCCCGACTTTCCCCGGCAGCCCGCACTGGGAGGCACTCGGGGAAGACACGCGAAGGGCTCCTAGGCGATCCCGGGTGCTGCAGACCTATGACGGAACCTCCCCACACTCAGAATTCCGGAACACGGCTGACTGTGTGGGGGAGGTTGGGGCCGCCCTCCCCGAAGCTGCCTGGTGTCACAGGTGTTCCCTGGCAGGGAGAAGTCCGCTAATTACCTGCCATGTCCAGGGGGAGGCACTAGATGCTACCTGCATTTCCAGCCCAACCCCCGACTTTCCCCGGCAGCCCGCACTGTGAGGCACTCGGGGAAGACACGCGAAGGGCTCCTAGGCGATCCCGGGTGCTGCAGACCTATGACGGAACCTCCCCACACCCAGAATTCCGGAACACGGCTGACTGTGTGGGAGAGGTTGGGGCCGCCCTCCCCGAAGCTGCCTGGTGTCACAGGTGTTCCCTGGCAGGGGGAAGTCCGCTAATTACATGCCCTGTCCAGGGGGAGGCACTAGATGCTACCTGCATTTCCAGCCCAACCCCCGACTTTCCCCGGCAGCCCGCACTGGGAGGCACTCGGGGAAGACACGCGAAGGGCTCCTAGGCGATCCCGGGTGCTGCAGACCTATGACGGAACCTCCCCACACTCAGAATTCCGGAACACGGCTGACTGTGTGGGGGAGGTTGGGGCCGCCCTCCCCGAAGCTGCCTGGTGTCACAGGTGTTCCCTGGCTGGGGGAAGTCCGCTAATTACCTGCCCTGTTCTGGGGGAGGCACTAGATGCTACCTGCATTTCCAGCCCAACCCCCGACTTTCCCCGGCAGCCCGCACTGGGAGGCACTCGGGGAAGACACGCGATGGGCTCCTAGGCGATCCCGGGTGCTGCAGACCTATGACGGAACCTCCCCACACCCAGAATTCCGGAACACGGCTGACTGTGTGGGAGAGGTTGGGGCCGCCCTCCCCGAAGCTGCCTGGTGTCACAGGTGTTCCCTGGCAGGGGGAAGTCCGCTAATTACCTGCCCTGTCCAGGGGGAGGCACTAGATGCTACCTGCATTTCCAGCCCAACCCCCGACTTTCCCCGGCAGCCCGCACTGGGAGACACTCGGGGAAGACACGCGATGGGCTCCTAGGCGATCCCGGGTACTGCAGACCTATGACGGAACCTCCCCACACCCAGAATTCCGGAACACGGCTGACTGTGTCGGAGAGGTTGGGGCCGCCCTCCCCGAAGCTGCCTGGTGTCACAGGTGTTCCCTGGCAGGGGGAAGTCCGCTAATTACCTGCCCTGTCCAGGGGGAGGCACTAGATGCTACCTGCATTTCCAGCCCAACCCCCGACTTTCCCCGGCAGCCCGCACTGGGAGGCACTCGGGGAAGACACGCGATGGGCTCCTAGGTGATCCCGGGTGCTGCAGACGTATGACGGATCCTACCCACACTCAGAATTCCGGAACACGGCTGACTGTGTGGGGGAGGTTGGGGCCGCCCTCCCCGAAGCTGCCTGGTGTCACAGGTGTTCCCTGGCAGGGGGAATTCCGCTAATTACCTGCCCTGTCCAGGGGGAGGCACTAGATGCTACCTGCATTTCCAGCCCAACCCCCGACTTTCCCCGGCAGCCCGCACTGTGAGGCACTCGGGGAAGACACGCGAAGGGCTCCTAGGCGATCCCGGGTGCTGCAGACCTATGACGGAACCTCCCCACACTCAGAATTCCGGAACACGGCTGACTGTGTGGGGGAGGTTGGGGCCGCCCTCCCCGAAGCTGCCTGGTGTCACAGGTGTTCCCTGGCAGGGAGAAGTCCGCTAATTACCTGCCATGTCCAGGGGGAGGCACTAGATGCTACCTGCATTTCCAGCCCAACCCCCGACTTTCCCCGGCAGCCCGCACTGGGAGGCACTCGGGGAAGACACGCGATGGGCTCCTAGGCGATCCCGGGTACTGCAGACCTATGACGGAACCTCCCCACACCCAGAATTCCGGAACACGGCTGACTCTGTGGGAGAGGTTGGGGCCGCCCTCCCCGAAGCTGCCTGGTGTCACAGGTGTTCCCTGGCAGGGGGAAGTCCGCTAATTACATGCCCTGTCCAGGGGGAGGCACTAGATGCTACCTGCATTTCCAGCCCAACCCCCGACTTTCCCCGGCAGCCCGCACTGGGAGGCACTCGGGGAAGACACGCGATGGGCTCCTAGGCGATCCCGGGTACTGCAGACCTATGACGGAACCTCCCCACACCCAGAATTCCGGAACACGGCTGACTGTGTGGGAGAGGTTGGGGCCGCCCTCCCCGAAGCTGCCTGGTGTCACAGGTGTTCCCTGGCAGGGGGAAGTCCGCTAATTACCTGCCCTGTCCAGGGGGAGGCACTAGATGCTACCTGCATTTCCAGCCCAACCCCCGACTTTCCCCGGCAGCCCGCACTGGGAGGCACTCGGGGAAGACACGCGATGGGCTCCTAGGCGATCCCGGGTGCTGCAGACCTATGACGGAACCTCCCCACACCCAGAATTCCGGAACACGGCTGACTGTGTGGGAGAGGTTGGGGCCGCCCTCCCCGAAGCTGCCTGGTGTCACAGGTGTTCCCTGGCAGGGGGAAGTCCGATAATTACATGCCCTGTCCAGGGGGAGGCACTAGATGCTACCTGCATTTCCAGCCCAACCCCCGACTTTCCCCGGCAGCCCGCACTGGGAGGCACTCGGGGAAGACACGCGAAGGGCTCCTAGGCGATCCCGGGTGCTGCAGACCTATGACGGAACCTCCCCACACTCAGAATTCCGGAACACGGCTGACTGTGTGGGAGAGTTTGGGGCCGCCCTCCCCGAAGCTGCCTGGTGTCACAGGTGTTCCCTGGCAGGGGGAAGTCCGCTAATTACATGCCCTGTCCAGGGGGAGGCACTAGATGCTACCTGCATTTCCAGCCCAACCCCCGACTTTCCCCGGCAGCCCGCACTGGGAGGCACTCGGGGAAGACACGCGATGGGCTCCTAGGCGATCCCGGGTGCTGCAGACCTATGACGGAACCTCCCCACACCCAGAATTCCGGAACACGGCTGACTGTGTGGGAGAGGTTGGGGCCGCCCTCCCCGAAGCTGCCTGGTGTCACAGGTGTTCCCTGGCAGGGGGAAGTCCGCTAATTACCTGCCCTGTTCTGGGGGAGGCACTAGATGCTACCTGCATTTCCAGCCCAACCCCCGACTTTCCCCGGCAGCCCGCACTGGGAGGCACTCGGGGAAGACACGCGATGGGCTCCTAGGCGATCCCGGGTGCTGCAGACCTATGACGGAACCTCCCCACACCCAGAATTCCGGAACACGGCTGACTGTGTGGGAGAGTTTGGGGCCGCCCTCCCCGAAGCTGCCTGGTGTCACAGGTGTTCCCTGGCAGGGGGAAGTCCGCTAATTACCTGCCCTCTCCAGGGGGAGGCACTAGATGCTACCTGCATTTCCAGCCCAACCCCCGACTTTCCCCGGCAGCCCGCACTGGGAGGCACTCGGGGAAGACACGCGAAGGGCTCCTAGGCGATCCCGGGTGCTGCAGACCTATGACGGAACCTCCCCACACTCAGAATTCCGGAACACGGCTGACTGTGTGGGGGAGGTTGGGGCCGCCCTCCCCGAAGCTGCCTGGTGTCACAGGTGTTCCCTGGCAGGGAGAAGTCCGCTAATTACCTGCCATGTCCAGGGGGAGGCACTAGATGCTACCTGCATTTCCAGCCCAACCCCCGACTTTCCCCGGCAGCCCGCACTGTGAGGCACTCGGGGAAGACACGCGAAGGGCTCCTAGGCGATCCCGGGTGCTGCAGACCTATGACGGAACCTCCCCACACCCAGAATTCCGGAACACGGCTGACTGTGTGGGAGAGGTTGGGGCCGCCCTCCCCGAAGCTGCCTGGTGTCACAGGTGTTCCCTGGCAGGGGGAAGTCCGCTAATTACATGCCCTGTCCAGGGGGAGGCACTAGATGCTACCTGCATTTCCAGCCCAACCCCCGACTTTCCCCGGCAGCCCGCACTGGGAGGCACTCGGGGAAGACACGCGAAGGGCTCCTAGGCGATCCCGTGTGCTGCAGACCTATGACGGAACCTCCCCACACTCAGAATTCCGGAACACGGCTGACTGTGTGGGGGAGGTTGGGGCCGCCCTCCCCGAAGCTGCCTGGTGTCACAGGTTTTCCCTGGCTGGGGGAAGTCCGCTAATTACCTGCCCTGTTCTGGGGGAGGCACTAGATGCTACCTGCATTTCCAGCCCAACCCCCGACTTTCCCCGGCAGCCCGCACTGGGAGGCACTCGGGGAAGACACGCGATGGGCTCCTAGGCGATCCCGGGTGCTGCAGACCTATGACGGAACCTCCCCACACCCAGAATTCCGGAACACGGCTGACTGTGTGGGAGAGGTTGGGGCCGCCCTCCCCGAAGCTGCCTGGTGTCACAGGTGTTCCCTGGCAGGGGGAAGTCCGCTAATTACCTGCCCTGTTCTGGGGGAGGCACTAGATGCTACCTGCATTTCCAGCCCAACCCCTGACTTTCCCCGGCAGCCCGCACTGGGAGGCACTCGGGGAAGACACGCGATGGGTTCCTAGGCGATCCCGGGTGCTGCAGACGTATGACGGATCCTACCCACACTCAGAATTCCGGAACACGGCTGACTGTGTGGGGGAGGTTGGGGCCGCCCTCCCCGAAGCTGCCTGGTGTCACAGGTGTTCCCTGGCAGGGGGAATTCCGCTAATTACCTGCCCTGTCCAGGGGGAGGCACTAGATGCTACCTGCATTTCCAGCCCAACCCCCGACTTTCCCCGGCAGCCCGCACTGGGAGGCACTCGGGGAAGACACGCGATGGGCTCCTAGGCGATCCCGGGTGCTGCAGACCTATGACGGAACCTCCCCACACCCAGAATTCCGGAACACGGCTGACTGTGTGGGAGAGGTTGGGGCCGCCCTCCCCGAAGCTGCCTGGTGTCACAGGTGTTCCCTGGCAGGGGGAAGTCCGCTAATTACCTGCCCTGTTCTGGGGGAGGCACTAGATGCTACCTGCATTTCCAGCCCAACCCCCGACTTTCCCCGGCAGCCCGCACTGGGAGGCACTCGGGGAAGACACGCGATGGGCTCCTAGGCGATCCCGGGTGCTGCAGACCTATGACGGAACCTCCCCACACCCAGAATTCCGGAACACGGCTGACTGTGTGGGAGAGTTTGGGGCCGCCCTCCCCGAAGCTGCCTGGTGTCACAGGTGTTCCCTGGCAGGGGGAAGTCCGCTAATTACCTGCCCTGTCCAGGGGGAGGCACTAGATGCTACCTGCATTTCCAGCCCAACCCCCGACTTTCCCCGGCAGCCCGCACTGGGAGGCACTCGGGGAAGACACGCGAAGGGCTCCTAGGCGATCCCGGGTGCTGCAGACCTATGACGGAACCTCCCCACACTCAGAATTCCGGAACACGGCTGACTGTGTGGGGGAGGTTGGGGCCGCCCTCCCCGAAGCTGCCTGGTGTCACAGGTGTTCCCTGGCAGGGAGAAGTCCGCTAATTACCTGCCATGTCCAGGGGGAGGCACTAGATGCTACCTGCATTTCCAGCCCAACCCCCGACTTTCCCCGGCAGCCCGCACTGTGAGGCACTCGGGGAAGACACGCGAAGGGCTCCTAGGCGATCCCGGGTGCTGCAGACCTATGACGGAACCTCCCCACACCCAGAATTCCGGAACACGGCTGACTGTGTGGGAGAGGTTGGGGCCGCCCTCCCCGAAGCTGCCTGGTGTCACAGGTGTTCCCTGGCAGGGGGAAGTCCGCTAATTACATGCCCTGTCCAGGGGGAGGCACTAGATGCTACCTGCATTTCCAGCCCAACCCCCGACTTTCCCCGGCAGCCCGCACTGGGAGGCACTCGGGGAAGACACGCGAAGGGCTCCTAGGCGATCCCGGGTGCTGCAGACCTATGACGGAACCTCCCCACACTCAGAATTCCGGAACACGGCTGACTGTGTGGGGGAGGTTGGGGCCGCCCTCCCCGAAGCTGCCTGGTGTCACAGGTGTTCCCTGGCTGGGGGAAGTCCGCTAATTACCTGCCCTGTTCTGGGGGAGGCACTAGATGCTACCTGCATTTCCAGCCCAACCCCCGACTTTCCCCGGCAGCCCGCACTGGGAGGCACTCGGGGAAGACACGCGATGGGCTCCTAGGCGATCCCGGGTGCTGCAGACCTATGACGGAACCTCCCCACACCCAGAATTCCGGAACACGGCTGACTGTGTGGGAGAGGTTGGGGCCGCCCTCCCCGAAGCTGCCTGGTGTCACAGGTGTTCCCTGGCAGGGGGAAGTCCGCTAATTACCTGCCCTGTCCAGGGGGAGGCACTAGATGCTACCTGCATTTCCAGCCCAACCCCCGACTTTCCCCGGCAGCCCGCACTGGGAGACACTCGGGGAAGACACGCGATGGGCTCCTAGGCGATCCCGGGTACTGCAGACCTATGACGGAACCTCCCCACACCCAGAATTCCGGAACACGGCTGACTGTGTCGGAGAGGTTGGGGCCGCCCTCCCCGAAGCTGCCTGGTGTCACAGGTGTTCCCTGGCAGGGGGAAGTCCGCTAATTACCTGCCCTGTCCAGGGGGAGGCACTAGATGCTACCTGCATTTCCAGCCCAACCCCCGACTTTCCCCGGCAGCCCGCACTGGGAGGCACTCGGGGAAGACACGCGATGGGCTCCTAGGTGATCCCGGGTGCTGCAGACGTATGACGGATCCTACCCACACTCAGAATTCCGGAACACGGCTGACTGTGTGGGGGAGGTTGGGGCCGCCCTCCCCGAAGCTGCCTGGTGTCACAGGTGTTCCCTGGCAGGGGGAATTCCGCTAATTACCTGCCCTGTCCAGGGGGAGGCACTAGATGCTACCTGCATTTCCAGCCCAACCCCCGACTTTCCCCGGCAGCCCGCACTGTGAGGCACTCGGGGAAGACACGCGAAGGGCTCCTAGGCGATCCCGGGTGCTGCAGACCTATGACGGAACCTCCCCACACTCAGAATTCCGGAACACGGCTGACTGTGTGGGGGAGGTTGGGGCCGCCCTCCCCGAAGCTGCCTGGTGTCACAGGTGTTCCCTGGCAGGGAGAAGTCCGCTAATTACCTGCCATGTCCAGGGGGAGGCACTAGATGCTACCTGCATTTCCAGCCCAACCCCCGACTTTCCCCGGCAGCCCGCACTGGGAGGCACTCGGGGAAGACACGCGATGGGCTCCTAGGCGATCCCGGGTACTGCAGACCTATGACGGAACCTCCCCACACCCAGAATTCCGGAACACGGCTGACTCTGTGGGAGAGGTTGGGGCCGCCCTCCCCGAAGCTGCCTGGTGTCACAGGTGTTCCCTGGCAGGGGGAAGTCCGCTAATTACATGCCCTGTCCAGGGGGAGGCACTAGATGCTACCTGCATTTCCAGCCCAACCCCCGACTTTCCCCGGCAGCCCGCACTGGGAGGCACTCGGGGAAGACACGCGATGGGCTCCTAGGCGATCCCGGGTACTGCAGACCTATGACGGAACCTCCCCACACCCAGAATTCCGGAACACGGCTGACTGTGTGGGAGAGGTTGGGGCCGCCCTCCCCGAAGCTGCCTGGTGTCACAGGTGTTCCCTGGCAGGGGGAAGTCCGCTAATTACCTGCCCTGTCCAGGGGGAGGCACTAGATGCTACCTGCATTTCCAGCCCAACCCCCGACTTTCCCCGGCAGCCCGCACTGGGAGGCACTCGGGGAAGACACGCGATGGGCTCCTAGGCGATCCCGGGTGCTGCAGACCTATGACGGAACCTCCCCACACCCAGAATTCCGGAACACGGCTGACTGTGTGGGAGAGGTTGGGGCCGCCCTCCCCGAAGCTGCCTGGTGTCACAGGTGTTCCCTGGCAGGGGGAAGTCCGATAATTACATGCCCTGTCCAGGGGGAGGCACTAGATGCTACCTGCATTTCCAGCCCAACCCCCGACTTTCCCCGGCAGCCCGCACTGGGAGGCACTCGGGGAAGACACGCGAAGGGCTCCTAGGCGATCCCGGGTGCTGCAGACCTATGACGGAACCTCCCCACACTCAGAATTCCGGAACACGGCTGACTGTGTGGGAGAGTTTGGGGCCGCCCTCCCCGAAGCTGCCTGGTGTCACAGGTGTTCCCTGGCAGGGGGAAGTCCGCTAATTACATGCCCTGTCCAGGGGGAGGCACTAGATGCTACCTGCATTTCCAGCCCAACCCCCGACTTTCCCCGGCAGCCCGCACTGGGAGGCACTCGGGGAAGACACGCGATGGGCTCCTAGGCGATCCCGGGTGCTGCAGACCTATGACGGAACCTCCCCACACCCAGAATTCCGGAACACGGCTGACTGTGTGGGAGAGGTTGGGGCCGCCCTCCCCGAAGCTGCCTGGTGTCACAGGTGTTCCCTGGCAGGGGGAAGTCCGCTAATTACCTGCCCTGTTCTGGGGGAGGCACTAGATGCTACCTGCATTTCCAGCCCAACCCCCGACTTTCCCCGGCAGCCCGCACTGGGAGGCACTCGGGGAAGACACGCGATGGGCTCCTAGGCGATCCCGGGTGCTGCAGACCTATGACGGAACCTCCCCACACCCAGAATTCCGGAACACGGCTGACTGTGTGGGAGAGTTTGGGGCCGCCCTCCCCGAAGCTGCCTGGTGTCACAGGTGTTCCCTGGCAGGGGGAAGTCCGCTAATTACCTGCCCTCTCCAGGGGGAGGCACTAGATGCTACCTGCATTTCCAGCCCAACCCCCGACTTTCCCCGGCAGCCCGCACTGGGAGGCACTCGGGGAAGACACGCGAAGGGCTCCTAGGCGATCCCGGGTGCTGCAGACCTATGACGGAACCTCCCCACACTCAGAATTCCGGAACACGGCTGACTGTGTGGGGGAGGTTGGGGCCGCCCTCCCCGAAGCTGCCTGGTGTCACAGGTGTTCCCTGGCAGGGAGAAGTCCGCTAATTACCTGCCATGTCCAGGGGGAGGCACTAGATGCTACCTGCATTTCCAGCCCAACCCCCGACTTTCCCCGGCAGCCCGCACTGTGAGGCACTCGGGGAAGACACGCGAAGGGCTCCTAGGCGATCCCGGGTGCTGCAGACCTATGACGGAACCTCCCCACACCCAGAATTCCGGAACACGGCTGACTGTGTGGGAGAGGTTGGGGCCGCCCTCCCCGAAGCTGCCTGGTGTCACAGGTGTTCCCTGGCAGGGGGAAGTCCGCTAATTACATGCCCTGTCCAGGGGGAGGCACTAGATGCTACCTGCATTTCCAGCCCAACCCCCGACTTTCCCCGGCAGCCCGCACTGGGAGGCACTCGGGGAAGACACGCGAAGGGCTCCTAGGCGATCCCGTGTGCTGCAGACCTATGACGGAACCTCCCCACACTCAGAATTCCGGAACACGGCTGACTGTGTGGGGGAGGTTGGGGCCGCCCTCCCCGAAGCTGCCTGGTGTCACAGGTTTTCCCTGGCTGGGGGAAGTCCGCTAATTACCTGCCCTGTTCTGGGGGAGGCACTAGATGCTACCTGCATTTCCAGCCCAACCCCCGACTTTCCCCGGCAGCCCGCACTGGGAGGCACTCGGGGAAGACACGCGATGGGCTCCTAGGCGATCCCGGGTGCTGCAGACCTATGACGGAACCTCCCCACACCCAGAATTCCGGAACAAGGCTGACTGTGTGGGAGAGGTTGGGGCCGCCCTCCCCGAAGCTGCCTGGTGTCACAGGTGTTCCCTGGCAGGGGGAAGTCCGCTAATTACCTGCCCTGTTCTGGGGGAGGCACTAGATGCTACCTGCATTTCCAGCCCAACCCCTGACTTTCCCCGGCAGCCCGCACTGGGAGGCACTCGGGGAAGACACGCGATGGGTTCCTAGGCGATCCCGGGTGCTGCAGACGTATGACGGATCCTACCCACACTCAGAATTCCGGAACACGGCTGACTGTGTGGGGGAGGTTGGGGCCGCCCTCCCCGAAGCTGCCTGGTGTCACAGGTGTTCCCTGGCAGGGGGAATTCCGCTAATTACCTGCCCTGTCCAGGGGGAGGCACTAGATGCTACCTGCATTTCCAGCCCAACCCCCGACTTTCCCCGGCAGCCCGCACTGTGAGGCACTCGGGGAAGACACGCGAAGGGCTCCTAGGCGATCCCGGGTGCTGCAGACCTATGACGGAACCTCCCCACACTCAGAATTCCGGAACACGGCTGACTGTGTGGGGGAGGTTGGGGCCGCCCTCCCCGAAGCTGCCTGGTGTCACAGGTGTTCCCTGGCAGGGAGAAGTCCGCTAATTACCTGCCATGTCCAGGGGGAGGCACTAGATGCTACCTGCATTTCCAGCCCAACCCCCGACTTTCCCCGGCAGCCCGCACTGGGAGGCACTCGGGGAAGACACGCGATGGGCTCCTAGGCGATCCCGGGTACTGCAGACCTATGACGGAACCTCCCCACACCCAGAATTCCGGAACACGGCTGACTGTGTGGGAGAGGTTGGGGCCGCCCTCCCCGAAGCTGCCTGGTGTCACAGGTGTTCCCTGGCAGGGGGAAGTCCGCTAATTACATGCCCTGTCCAGGGGGAGGCACTAGATGCTACCTGCATTTCCAGCCCAACCCCCGACTTTCCCCGGCAGCCCGCACTGGGAGGCACTCGGGGAAGACACGCGAAGGGCTCCTAGGCGATCCCGGGTGCTGCAGACCTATGACGGAACCTCCCCACACCCAGAATTCCGGAACACGGCTGACTGTGTGGGAGAGGTTGGGGCCGCCCTCCCCGAAGCTGCCTGGTGTCACAGGTGTTCCCTGGCAGGGGGAAGTCCGCTAATTACATGCCCTGTCCAGGGGGAGGCACTAGATGCTACCTGCATTTCCAGCCCAACCCCCGACTTTCCCCGGCAGCCCGCAGTGGGAGGCACTCGGGGAAGACACGCGAAGGGCTCCTAGGCGATCCCGGGTGCTGCAGACCTATGACGGAACCTCCCCACACTCAGAATTCCGGAACACGGCTGACTGTGTGGGGGAGGTTGGGGCCGCCCTCCCCGAAGCTGCCTGGTGTCACAGGTGTTCCCTGGCTGGGGGAAGTCCGCTAATTACCTGCCCTGTTCTGGGGGAGGCACTAGATGCTACCTGCATTTCCAGCCCAACCCCCGACTTTCCCCGGCAGCCCGCACTGGGAGGCACTCGGGGAAGACACGCGATGGGCTCCTAGGCGATCCCGGGTGCTGCAGACCTATGACGGAACCTCCCCACACCCAGAATTCCGGAACACGGCTGACTGTGTGGGAGAGGTTGGGGCCGCCCTCCCCGAAGCTGCCTGGTGTCACAGGTGTTCCCTGGCAGGGGGAAGTCCGCTAATTACCTGCCCTGTCCAGGGGGAGGCACTAGATGCTACCTGCATTTCCAGCCCAACCCCCGACTTTCCCCGGCAGCCCGCACTGGGAGACACTCGGGGAAGACACGCGATGGGCTCCTAGGCGATCCCGGGTACTGCAGACCTATGACGGAACCTCCCCACACCCAGAATTCCGGAACACGGCTGACTGTGTCGGAGAGGTTGGGGCCGCCCTCCCCGAAGCTGCCTGGTGTCACAGGTGTTCCCTGGCAGGGGGAAGTCCGCTAATTACCTGCCCTGTCCAGGGGGAGGCACTAGATGCTACCTGCATTTCCAGCCCAACCCCCGACTTTCCCCGGCAGCCCGCACTGGGAGGCACTCGGGGAAGACACGCGATGGGCTCCTAGGTGATCCCGGGTGCTGCAGACGTATGACGGATCCTACCCACACTCAGAATTCCGGAACACGGCTGACTGTGTGGGGGAGGTTGGGGCCGCCCTCCCCGAAGCTGCCTGGTGTCACAGGTGTTCCCTGGCAGGGAGAAGTCCGCTAATTACCTGCCATGTCCAGGGGGAGGCACTAGATGCTACCTGCATTTCCAGCCCAACCCCCGACTTTCCCCGGCAGCCCGCACTGGGAGGCACTCGGAAAAGACACGCGATGGGCTCCTAGGCGATCCCGGGTGCTGCAGACCTATGACGGAACCTCCCCACACTCAGAATTCCGGAACACGGCTGACTGTGTGGGAGAGTTTGGGGCCGCCCTCCCCGAAGCTGCCTGGTGTCACAGGTGTTCCCTGGCAGGGGGAAGTCCGCTAATTACATGCCCTGTCCAGGGGGAGGCACTAGATGCTACCTGCATTTCCAGCCCAACCCCCGACTTTCCCCGGCAGCCCGCACTGGGAGGCACTCGGGGAAGACACGCGATGGGCTCCTAGGCGATCCCGGGTGCTGCAGACCTATGACGGAACCTCCCCACACCCAGAATTCCGGAACACGGCTGACTGTGTGGGAGAGGTTGGGGCCGCCCTCCCCGAAGCTGCCTGGTGTCACAGGTGTTCCCTGGCAGGGGGAAGTCCGCTAATTACCTGCCCTGTTCTGGGGGAGGCACTAGATGCTACCTGCATTTCCAGCCCAACCCCCGACTTTCCCCGGCAGCCCGCACTGGGAGGCACTCGGGGAAGACACGCGATGGGCTCCTAGGCGATCCCGGGTGCTGCAGACCTATGACGGAACCTCCCCACACCCAGAATTCCGGAACACGGCTGACTGTGTGGGAGAGTTTGGGGCCGCCCTCCCCGAAGCTGCCTGGTGTCACAGGTGTTCCCTGGCAGGGGGAAGTCCGCTAATTACCTGCCCTGTCCAGGGGGAGGCACTAGATGCTACCTGCATTTCCAGCCCAACCCCCGACTTTCCCCGGCAGCCCGCACTGGGAGGCACTCGGGGAAGACACGCGAAGGGCTCCTAGGCGATCCCGGGTGCTGCAGACCTATGACGGAACCTCCCCACACTCAGAATTCCGGAACACGGCTGACTGTGTGGGGGAGGTTGGGGCCGCCCTCCCCGAAGCTGCCTGGTGTCACAGGTGTTCCCTGGCAGGGAGAAGTCCGCTAATTACCTGCCATGTCCAGGGGGAGGCACTAGATGCTACCTGCATTTCCAGCCCAACCCCCGACTTTCCCCGGCAGCCCGCACTGTGAGGCACTCGGGGAAGACACGCGAAGGGCTCCTAGGCGATCCCGGGTGCTGCAGACCTATGACGGAACCTCCCCACACCCAGAATTCCGGAACACGGCTGACTGTGTGGGAGAGGTTGGGGCCGCCCTCCCCGAAGCTGCCTGGTGTCACAGGTGTTCCCTGGCAGGGGGAAGTCCGCTAATTACATGCCCTGTCCAGGGGGAGGCACTAGATGCTACCTGCATTTCCAGCCCAACCCCCGACTTTCCCCGGCAGCCCGCACTGGGAGGCACTCGGGGAAGACACGCGAAGGGCTCCTAGGCGATCCCGGGTGCTGCAGACCTATGACGGAACCTCCCCACACTCAGAATTCCGGAACACGGCTGACTGTGTGGGGGAGGTTGGGGCCGCCCTCCCCGAAGCTGCCTGGTGTCACAGGTGTTCCCTGGCTGGGGGAAGTCCGCTAATTACCTGCCCTGTTCTGGGGGAGGCACTAGATGCTACCTGCATTTCCAGCCCAACCCCCGACTTTCCCCGGCAGCCCGCACTGGGAGGCACTCGGGGAAGACACGCGATGGGCTCCTAGGCGATCCCGGGTGCTGCAGACCTATGACGGAACCTCCCCACACCCAGAATTCCGGAACACGGCTGACTGTGTGGGAGAGGTTGGGGCCGCCCTCCCCGAAGCTGCCTGGTGTCACAGGTGTTCCCTGGCAGGGGGAAGTCCGCTAATTACCTGCCCTGTCCAGGGGGAGGCACTAGATGCTACCTGCATTTCCAGCCCAACCCCCGACTTTCCCCGGCAGCCCGCACTGGGAGACACTCGGGGAAGACACGCGATGGGCTCCTAGGCGATCCCGGGTACTGCAGACCTATGACGGAACCTCCCCACACCCAGAATTCCGGAACACGGCTGACTGTGTCGGAGAGGTTGGGGCCGCCCTCCCCGAAGCTGCCTGGTGTCACAGGTGTTCCCTGGCAGGGGGAAGTCCGCTAATTACCTGCCCTGTCCAGGGGGAGGCACTAGATGCTACCTGCATTTCCAGCCCAACCCCCGACTTTCCCCGGCAGCCCGCACTGGGAGGCACTCGGGGAAGACACGCGATGGGCTCCTAGGTGATCCCGGGTGCTGCAGACGTATGACGGATCCTACCCACACTCAGAATTCCGGAACACGGCTGACTGTGTGGGGGAGGTTGGGGCCGCCCTCCCCGAAGCTGCCTGGTGTCACAGGTGTTCCCTGGCAGGGGGAATTCCGCTAATTACCTGCCCTGTCCAGGGGGAGGCACTAGATGCTACCTGCATTTCCAGCCCAACCCCCGACTTTCCCCGGCAGCCCGCACTGTGAGGCACTCGGGGAAGACACGCGAAGGGCTCCTAGGCGATCCCGGGTGCTGCAGACCTATGACGGAACCTCCCCACACTCAGAATTCCGGAACACGGCTGACTGTGTGGGGGAGGTTGGGGCCGCCCTCCCCGAAGCTGCCTGGTGTCACAGGTGTTCCCTGGCAGGGAGAAGTCCGCTAATTACCTGCCATGTCCAGGGGGAGGCACTAGATGCTACCTGCATTTCCAGCCCAACCCCCGACTTTCCCCGGCAGCCCGCACTGGGAGGCACTCGGGGAAGACACGCGATGGGCTCCTAGGCGATCCCGGGTACTGCAGACCTATGACGGAACCTCCCCACACCCAGAATTCCGGAACACGGCTGACTCTGTGGGAGAGGTTGGGGCCGCCCTCCCCGAAGCTGCCTGGTGTCACAGGTGTTCCCTGGCAGGGGGAAGTCCGCTAATTACATGCCCTGTCCAGGGGGAGGCACTAGATGCTACCTGCATTTCCAGCCCAACCCCCGACTTTCCCCGGCAGCCCGCACTGGGAGGCACTCGGGGAAGACACGTGATGGGCTCCTAGGCGATCCCGGGTACTGCAGACCTATGACGGAACCTCCCCACACCCAGAATTCCGGAACACGGCTGACTGTGTGGGAGAGGTTGGGGCCGCCCTCCCCGAAGCTGCCTGGTGTCACAGGTGTTCCCTGGCAGGGGGAAGTCCGCTAATTACCTGCCCTGTCCAGGGGGAGGCACTAGATGCTACCTGCATTTCCAGCCCAACCCCCGACTTTCCCCGGCAGCCCGCACTGGGAGGCACTCGGGGAAGACACGCGATGGGCTCCTAGGCGATCCCGGGTGCTGCAGACCTATGACGGAACCTCCCCACACCCAGAATTCCGGAACACGGCTGACTGTGTGGGAGAGGTTGGGGCCGCCCTCCCCGAAGCTGCCTGGTGTCACAGGTGTTCCCTGGCAGGGGGAAGTCCGATAATTACATGCCCTGTCCAGGGGGAGGCACTAGATGCTACCTGCATTTCCAGCCCAACCCCCGACTTTCCCCGGCAGCCCGCACTGGGAGGCACTCGGGGAAGACACGCGAAGGGCTCCTAGGCGATCCCGGGTGCTGCAGACCTATGACGGAACCTCCCCACACTCAGAATTCCGGAACACGGCTGACTGTGTGGGAGAGTTTGGGGCCGCCCTCCCCGAAGCTGCCTGGTGTCACAGGTGTTCCCTGGCAGGGGGAAGTCCGCTAATTACATGCCCTGTCCAGGGGGAGGCACTAGATGCTACCTGCATTTCCAGCCCAACCCCCGACTTTCCCCGGCAGCCCGCACTGGGAGGCACTCGGGGAAGACACGCGATGGGCTCCTAGGCGATCCCGGGTGCTGCAGACCTATGACGGAACCTCCCCACACCCAGAATTCCGGAACACGGCTGACTGTGTGGGAGAGGTTGGGGCCGCCCTCCCCGAAGCTGCCTGGTGTCACAGGTGTTCCCTGGCAGGGGGAAGTCCGCTAATTACCTGCCCTGTTCTGGGGGAGGCACTAGATGCTACCTGCATTTCCAGCCCAACCCCCGACTTTCCCCGGCAGCCCGCACTGGGAGGCACTCGGGGAAGACACGCGATGGGCTCCTAGGCGATCCCGGGTGCTGCAGACCTATGACGGAACCTCCCCACACCCAGAATTCCGGAACACGGCTGACTGTGTGGGAGAGTTTGGGGCCGCCCTCCCCGAAGCTGCCTGGTGTCACAGGTGTTCCCTGGCAGGGGGAAGTCCGCTAATTACCTGCCCTGTCCAGGGGGAGGCACTAGATGCTACCTGCATTTCCAGCCCAACCCCCGACTTTCCCCGGCAGCCCGCACTGGGAGGCACTCGGGGAAGACACGCGAAGGGCTCCTAGGCGATCCCGGGTGCTGCAGACCTATGACGGAACCTCCCCACACTCAGAATTCCGGAACACGGCTGACTGTGTGGGGGAGGTTGGGGCCGCCCTCCCCGAAGCTGCCTGGTGTCACAGGTGTTCCCTGGCAGGGAGAAGTCCGCTAATTACCTGCCATGTCCAGGGGGAGGCACTAGATGCTACCTGCATTTCCAGCCCAACCCCCGACTTTCCCCGGCAGCCCGCACTGTGAGGCACTCGGGGAAGACACGCGAAGGGCTCCTAGGCGATCCCGGGTGCTGCAGACCTATGACGGAACCTCCCCACACCCAGAATTCCGGAACACGGCTGACTGTGTGGGAGAGGTTGGGGCCGCCCTCCCCGAAGCTGCCTGGTGTCACAGGTGTTCCCTGGCAGGGGGAAGTCCGCTAATTACATGCCCTGTCCAGGGGGAGGCACTAGATGCTACCTGCATTTCCAGCCCAACCCCCGACTTTCCCCGGCAGCCCGCACTGGGAGGCACTCGGGGAAGACACGCGAAGGGCTCCTAGGCGATCCCGTGTGCTGCAGACCTATGACGGAACCTCCCCACACTCAGAATTCCGGAACACGGCTGACTGTGTGGGGGAGGTTGGGGCCGCCCTCCCCGAAGCTGCCTGGTGTCACAGGTTTTCCCTGGCTGGGGGAAGTCCGCTAATTACCTGCCCTGTTCTGGGGGAGGCACTAGATGCTACCTGCATTTCCAGCCCAACCCCCGACTTTCCCCGGCAGCCCGCACTGGGAGGCACTCGGGGAAGACACGCGATGGGCTCCTAGGCGATCCCGGGTGCTGCAGACCTATGACGGAACCTCCCCACACCCAGAATTCCGGAACACGGCTGACTGTGTGGGAGAGGTTGGGGCCGCCCTCCCCGAAGCTGCCTGGTGTCACAGGTGTTCCCTGGCAGGGGGAAGTCCGCTAATTACCTGCCCTGTTCTGGGGGAGGCACTAGATGCTACCTGCATTTCCAGCCCAACCCCTGACTTTCCCCGGCAGCCCGCACTGGGAGGCACTCGGGGAAGACACGCGATGGGTTCCTAGGCGATCCCGGGTGCTGCAGACGTATGACGGATCCTACCCACACTCAGAATTCCGGAACACGGCTGACTGTGTGGGGGAGGTTGGGGCCGCCCTCCCCGAAGCTGCCTGGTGTCACAGGTGTTCCCTGGCAGGGGGAAGTCCGCTAATTACCTGCCCTGTCCAGGGGGAGGCACTAGATGCTACCTGCATTTCCAGCCCAACCCCCGACTTTCCCCGGCAGCCCGCACTGTGAGGCACTCGGGGAAGACACGCGAAGGGCTCCTAGGCGATCCCGGGTGCTGCAGACCTATGACGGAACCTCCCCACACTCAGAATTCCGGAACACGGCTGACTGTGTGGGGGAGGTTGGGGCCGCCCTCCCCGAAGCTGCCTGGTGTCACAGGTGTTCCCTGGCAGGGAGAAGTCCGCTAATTACCTGCCATGTCCAGGGGGAGGCACTAGATGCTACCTGCATTTCCAGCCCAACCCCCGACTTTCCCCGGCAGCCCGCACTGGGAGACACTCGGGGAAGACACGCGATGGGCTCCTAGGCGATCCCGGGTACTGCAGACCTATGACGGAACCTCCCCACACCCAGAATTCCGGAACACGGCTGACTGTGTCGGAGAGGTTGGGGCCGCCCTCCCCGAAGCTGCCTGGTGTCACAGGTGTTCCCTGGCAGGGGGAAGTCCGCTAATTACCTGCCCTGTCCAGGGGGAGGCACTAGATGCTACCTGCATTTCCAGCCCAACCCCCGACTTTCCCCGGCAGCCCGCACTGGGAGGCACTCGGGGAAGACACGCGATGGGCTCCTAGGTGATCCCGGGTGCTGCAGACGTATGACGGATCCTACCCACACTCAGAATTCCGGAACACGGCTGACTGTGTGGGGGAGGTTGGGGCCGCCCTCCCCGAAGCTGCCTGGTGTCACAGGTGTTCCCTGGCAGGGGGAATTCCGCTAATTACCTGCCCTGTCCAGGGGGAGGCACTAGATGCTACCTGCATTTCCAGCCCAACCCCCGACTTTCCCCGGCAGCCCGCACTGGGAGGCACTCGGGGAAGACACGCGATGGGCTCCTAGGCGATCCCGGGTACTGCAGACCTATGACGGAACCTCCCCACACCCAGAATTCCGGAACACGGCTGACTCTGTGGGAGAGGTTGGGGCCGCCCTCCCCGAAGCTGCCTGGTGTCACAGGTGTTCCCTGGCAGGGGGAAGTCCGCTAATTACATGCCCTGTCCAGGGGGAGGCACTAGATGCTACCTGCATTTCCAGCCCAACCCCCGACTTTCCCCGGCAGCCCGCACTGGGAGGCACTCGGGGAAGACACGCGATGGGCTCCTAGGCGATCCCGGGTACTGCAGACCTATGACGGAACCTCCCCACACCCAGAATTCCGGAACACGGCTGACTGTGTGGGAGAGGTTGGGGCCGCCCTCCCCGAAGCTGCCTGGTGTCACAGGTGTTCCCTGGCAGGGGGAAGTCCGCTAATTACATGCCCTGTCCAGGGGGAGGCACTAGATGCTACCTGCATTTCCAGCCCAACCCCCGACTTTCCCCGGCAGCCCGCACTGGGAGGCACTCGGGGAAGACACGCGATGGGCTCCTAGGCGATCCCGGGTGCTGCAGACCTATGACGGAACCTCCCCACACGCAGAATTCCGGAACACGGCTGACTGTGTGGGAGAGGTTGGGGCCGCCCTCCCCGAAGCTGCCTGGTGTCACAGGTGTTCCCTGGCAGGGGGAAGTCCGATAATTACATGCCCTGTCCAGGGGGAGGCACTAGATGCTACCTGCATTTCCAGCCCAACCCCCGACTTTCCCCGGCAGCCCGCACTGGGAGGCACTCGGGGAAGACACGCGAAGGGCTCCTAGGCGATCCCGGGTGCTGCAGACCTATGACGGAACCTCCCCACACTCAGAATTCCGGAACACGGCTGACTGTGTGGGGGAGGTTGGGGCCGCCCTCCCCGAAGCTGCCTGGTGTCACAGGTGTTCCCTGGCAGGGAGAAGTCCGCTAATTACCTGCCATGTCCAGGGGGAGGCACTAGATGCTACCTGCATTTCCAGCCCAACCCCCGACTTTCCCCGGCAGCCCGCACTGGGAGGCACTCGGGGAAGACACGCGATGGGCTCCTAGGCGATCCCGGGTGCTGCAGACCTATGACGGATCCTACCCACACTCAGAATTCCGGAACACGGCTGACTGTGTGGGGGAGGTTGGGGCCGCCCTCCCCGAAGCTGCCTGGTGTCACAGGTGTTCCCTGGCAGGGGGAAGTCCGCTAATTACCTGCCCTGTCCAGGGGGAGGCACTAGATGCTACCTGCATTTCCAGCCCAACCCCCGACTTTCCCCGGCAGCCCGCACTGTGAGGCACTCGGGGAAGACACGCGAAGGGCTCCTAGGCGATCCCGGGTGCTGCAGACCTATGACGGAACCTCCCCACACTCAGAATTCCGGAACACGGCTGACTGTGTGGGGGAGGTTGGGGCCGCCCTCCCCGAAGCTGCCTGGTGTCACAGGTGTTCCCTGGCAGGGAGAAGTCCGCTAATTACCTGCCATGTCCAGGGGGAGGCACTAGATGCTACCTGCATTTCCAGCCCAACCCCCGACTTTCCCCGGCAGCCCGCACTGGGAGGCACTCGGGGAAGACACGCGATGGGCTCCTAGGCGATCCCGGGTGCTGCAGACCTATGACGGAACCTCCCCACACCCAGAATTCCGGAACACGGCTGACTGTGTGGGAGAGGTTGGGGCCGCCCTCCCCGAAGCTGCCTGGTGTCACAGGTGTTCCCTGGCAGGGGGAAGTCCGCTAATTACATGCCCTGTCCAGGGGGAGGCACTAGATGCTACCTGCATTTCCAGCCCAACCCCCGACTTTCCCCGGCAGCCCGCACTGGGAGGCACTCCGGGAAGACACGCGATGGGCTCCTAGGCGATCCCGGGTACTGCAGACCTATGACGGAACCTCCCCACACCCAGAATTCCGGAACACGGCTGACTGTGTGGGAGAGGTTGGGGCCGCCCTCCCCGAAGCTGCCTGGTGTCACAGGTGTTCCCTGGCAGGGGGAAGTCCGCTAATTACATGCCCTGTCCAGGGGGAGGCACTAGATGCTACCTGCATTTCCAGCCCAACCCCCGACTTTCCCCGGCAGCCCGCACTGGGAGGCACTCGGGGAAGACACGCGATGGGCTCCTAGGCGATCCCGGGTGCTGAAGACCTATGACGGAACCTCCCCACACCCAGAATTCCGGAACACGGCTGACTGTGTGGGAGAGGTTGGGGCCGCCCTCCCCGAAGCTGCCTGGTGTCACAGGTGTTCCCTGGCAGGGGGAAGTCCGATAATTACATGCCCTGTCCAGGGGGAGGCACTAGATGCTACCTGCATTTCCAGCCCAACCCCCGACTTTCCCCGGCAGCCCGCACTGGGAGGCACTCGGGGAAGACACGCGAAGGGCTCCTAGGCGATCCCGGGTGCTGCAGACCTATGACGGAACCTCCCCACACTCAGAATTCTGGAACACGGCTGACTGTGTGGGGGAGGTTGGGGCCGCCCTCCCCGAAGCTGCCTGGTGTCACAGGTGTTCCCTGGCAGGGAGAAGTCCGCTAATTACCTGCCATGTCCAGGGGGAGGCACTAGATGCTACCTGCATTTCCAGCCCAACCCCCGACTTTCCCCGGCAGCCCGCACTGGGAGGCACTCGGGGAAGACACGCGATGGGCTCCTAGGCGATCCCGGGTGCTGCAGAACTATGACGGAACCTCCCCACACCCAGAATTCCGGAACACGGCTGACTGTGTGGGAGAGGTTGGGGCCGCCCTCCCCGAAGCTGCCTGGTGTCACAGGTGTTCCCTGGCAGGGGGAAGTCCGCTAATTACCTGCCCTGTCCAGGGGGAGGCACTAGATGCTACCTGCATTTCCAGCCCAACCCCCGACTTTCCCCGGCAGCCCGCACTGGGAGGCACTCGTGGAAGACACGCGATGGGTTCCTAGGCGATCCCGGGTGCTGCAGACGTATGACGGATCCTACCCAAACTCAGAATTCCGGAACACGGCTGACTGTGTGGGGGAGGTTGGGGCCGCCCTCCCCGAAGCTGCCTGGTGTCACAGGTGTTCCCTGGCAGGGGGAAGTCCGCTAATTACCTGCCCTGTCCAGGGGGAGGCACTAGATGCTACCTGCATTTCCAGCCCAACCCCCGACTTTCCCCGGCAGCCCGCACTGGGAGGCACTCGGGGAAGACACGCGAAGGGCTCCTAGGCGATCCCGGGTGCTGCAGACCTATGACGGAACCTCCCCACACTCAGAATTCCGGAACACGGCTGACTGTGTGGGGGAGGTTGGGGCCGCCCTCCCCGAAGCTGCCTGGTGTCACAGGTGTTCCCTGGCAGGGAGAAGTCCGCTAATTACCTGCCATGTCCAGGGGGAGGCACTAGATGCTACCTGCATTTCCAGCCCAACCCCCGACTTTCCCCGGCAGCCCGCACTGGGAGGCACTCGGGGAAGACACGCGATGGGCTCCTAGGCGATCCCGGGTGCTGCAGACCTATGACGGAACCTCCCCACACCCAGAATTCCGGAACACGGCTGACTGTGTGGGAGAGGTTGGGGCCGCCCTCCCCGAAGCTGCCTGGTGTCACAGGTGTTCCCTGGCAGGGGGAAGTCCGCTAATTACCTGCCCTGTCCAGGGGGAGGCACTAGATGCTACCTGCATTTCCAGCCCAACCCCCGACTTTCCCCGGCAGCCCGCACTGGGAGGCACTCGTGGAAGACACGCGATGGGTTCCTAGGCGATCCCGGGTGCTGCAGACGTATGACGGATCCTACCCACACTCAGAATTCCGGAACACGGCTGACTGTGTGGGGGAGGTTGGGGCCGCCCTCCCCGAAGCTGCCTGGTGTCACAGGTGTTCCCTGGCAGGGGGAAGTCCGCTAATTACCTGCCCTGTCCAGGGGGAGGCACTAGATGCTACCTGCATTTCCAGCCCAACCCCCGACTTTCCCCGGCAGCCCGCACTGGGAGGCACTCGGGGAAGACACGCGAAGGGCTCCTAGGCGATCCCGGGTGCTGCAGACCTATGACGGAACCTCCCCACACTCAGAATTCCGGAACACGGCTGACTGTGTGGGGGAGGTTGGGGCCGCCCTCCCCGAAGCTGCCTGGTGTCACAGGTGTTCCCTGGCAGGGAGAAGTCCGCTAATTACCTGCCATGTCCAGGGGGAGGCACTAGATGCTACCTGCATTTCCAGCCCAACCCCCGACTTTCCCCGGCAGCCCGCACTGGGAGGCACTCGGGGAAGACACGCGATGGGCTCCTAGGCGATCCCGGGTACTGCAGACCTATGACGGAACCTCCCCACACCCAGAATTCCGGAACACGGCTGACTGTGTGGGAGAGGTTGGGGCCGCCCTCCCCGAAGCTGCCTGGTGTCACAGGTGTTCCCTGGCAGGGGGAAGTCCGCTAATTACATGCCCTGTCCAGGGGGAGGCACTAGATGCTACCTGCATTTCCAGCCCAACCCCCGACTTTCCCCGGCAGCCCGCACTGGGAGGCACTCGGGGAAGACACGCGATGGGCTCCTAGGCGATCCCGGGTACTGCAGACCTATGACGGAACCTCCCCACACCCAGAATTCCGGAACACGGCTGACTGTGTGGGAGAGGTTGGGGCCGCCCTCCCCGAAGCTGCCTGGTGTCACAGGTGTTCCCTGGCAGGGGGAAGTCCGCTAATTACCTGCCCTGTCCAGGGGGAGGCACTAGATGCTACCTGCATTTCCAGCCCAACCCCCGACTTTCCCCGGCAGCCCGCACTGGGAGGCACTCGGGGAAGACACGCGATGGGCTCCTAGGCGATCCCGGGTGCTGCAGACCTATGACGGAACCTCCCCACACCCAGAATTCCGGAACACGGCTGACTGTGTGGGAGAGGTTGGGGCCGCCCTCCCCGAAGCTGCCTGGTGTCACAGGTGTTCCCTGGCAGGGGGAAGTCCGCTAATTACATGCCCTGTCCAGGGGGAGGCACTAGATGCTACCTGCATTTCCAGCCCAACCCCCGACTTTCCCCGGCAGCCCGCACTGGGAGGCACTCGGGGAAGACACGCGAAGGGCTCCTAGGCGATCCCGGGTGCTGCAGACCTATGACGGAACCTCCCCACACTCAGAATTCCGGAACACGGCTGACTGTGTGGGGGAGGTTGGGGCCGCCCTCCCCGAAGCTGCCTGGTGTCACAGGTGTTCCCTGGCAGGGAGAAGTCCGCTAATTACCTGCCATGTCCAGGGGGAGGCACTAGATGCTACCTGCATTTCCAGCCCAACCCCCGACTTTCCCCGGCAGCCCGCACTGGGAGGCACTCGGGGAAGACACGCGATGGGCTCCTAGGCGATCCCGGGTGCTGCAGACCTATGACGGAACCTCCCCACACCCAGAATTCCGGAACACGGCTGACTGTGTGGGAGAGGTTGGGGCCGCCCTCCCCGAAGCTGCCTGGTGTCACAGGTGTTCCCTGGCAGGGGGAAGTCCGCTAATTACATGCCCTGTCCAGGGGGAGGCACTAGATGCTACCTGCATTTCCAGCCCAACCCCCGACTTTCCCCGGCAGCCCGCACTGGGAGGCACTCGGGGAAGACACGCGAAGGGCTCCTAGGCGATCCCGGGTGCTGCAGACCTATGACGGAACCTCCCCACACTCAGAATTCCGGAACACGGCTGACTGTGTGGGGGAGGTTGGGGCCGCCCTCCCCGAAGCTGCCTGGTGTCACAGGTGTTCCCTGGCAGGGAGAAGTCCGCTAATTACCTGCCATGTCCAGGGGGAGGCACTAGATGCTACCTGCATTTCCAGCCCAACCCCCGACTTTCCCCGGCAGCCCGCACTGGGAGGCACTCGGAAAAGACACGCGATGGGCTCCTAGGCGATCCCGGGTGCTGCAGACCTATGACGGAACCTCCCCACACTCAGAATTCCGGAACACGGCTGACTGTGTGGGAGAGTTTGGGGCCGCCCTCCCCGAAGCTGCCTGGTGTCACAGGTGTTCCCTGGCAGGGGGAAGTCCGCTAATTACCTGCCCTGTCCAGGGGGAGGCACTAGATGCTACCTGCATTTCCAGCCCAACCCCCGACTTTCCCCGGCAGCCCGCACTGTGAGGCACTCGGGGAAGACACGCGAAGGGCTCCTAGGCGATCCCGGGTGCTGCAGACCTATGACGGAACCTCCCCACACTCAGAATTCCGGAACACGGCTGACTGTGTGGGGGAGGTTGGGGCCGCCCTCCCCGAAGCTGCCTGGTGTCACAGGTGTTCCCTGGCAGGGAGAAGTCCGCTAATTACCTGCCATGTCCAGGGGGAGGCACTAGATGCTACCTGCATTTCCAGCCCAACCCCCGAATTTCCCCGGCAGCCCGCACTGGGAGGCACTCGGGGAAGACACGCGATGGGCTCCTAGGCGATCCCGGGTACTGCAGACCTATGACGGAACCTCCCCACACCCAGAATTCCGGAACACGGCTGACTGTGTGGGAGAGGTTGGGGCCGCCCTCCCCGAAGCTGCCTGGTGTCACAGGTGTTCCCTGGCAGGGGGAAGTCCGCTAATTACATGCCCTGTCCAGGGGGAGGCACTAGATGCTACCTGCATTTCCAGCCCAACCCCCGACTTTCCCCGGCAGCCCGCACTGGGAGGCACTCGGGGAAGACACGCGATGGGCTCCTAGGCGATCCCGGGTACTGCAGACCTATGACGGAACCTCCCCACACCCAGAATTCCGGAACACGGCTGACTGTGTGGGAGAGGTTGGGGCCGCCCTCCCCGAAGCTGCCTGGTGTCACAGGTGTTCCCTGGCAGGGGGAAGTCCGCTAATTACCTGCCCTGTCCAGGGGGAGGCACTAGATGCTACCTGCATTTCCAGCCCAACCCCCGACTTTCCCCGGCAGCCCGCACTGGGAGGCACTCGGGGAAGACACGCGATGGGCTCCTAGGCGATCCCGGGTGCTGCAGACCTATGACGGAACCTCCCCACACCCAGAATTCCGGAACACGGCTGACTGTGTGGGAGAGGTTGGGGCCGCCCTCCCCGAAGCTGCCTGGTGTCACAGGTGTTCCCTGGCAGGGGGAAGTCCGCTAATTACATGCCCTGTCCAGGGGGAGGCACTAGATGCTACCTGCATTTCCAGCCCAACCCCCGACTTTCCCCGGCAGCCCGCACTGGGAGGCACTCGGGGAAGACACGCGAAGGGCTCCTAGGCGATCCCGGGTGCTGCAGACCTATGACGGAACCTCCCCACACTCAGAATTCCGGAACACGGCTGACTGTGTGGGGGAGGTTGGGGCCGCCCTCCCCGAAGCTGCCTGGTGTTACAGGTGTTCCCTGGCAGGGAGAAGTCCGCTAATTACCTGCCATGTCCAGGGGGAGGCACTAGATGCTACCTGCATTTCCAGCCCAACCCCCGACTTTCCCCGGCAGCCCGCACTGGGAGGCACTCGGGGAAGACACGCGATGGGCTCCTAGGCGATCCCGGGTGCTGCAGACCTATGACGGATCCTACCCACACTCAGAATTCCGGAACACGGCTGACTGTGTGGGGGAGGTTGGGGCCGCCCTCCCCGAAGCTGCCTGGTGTCACAGGTGTTCCCTGGCAGGGGGAAGTCCGCTAATTACCTGCCCTGTCCAGGGGGAGGCACTAGATGCTACCTGCATTTCCAGCCCAACCCCCGACTTTCCCCGGCAGCCCGCACTGGGAGGCACTCGGGGAAGACACGCGAAGGGCTCCTAGGCGATCCCGGGTGCTGCAGACCTATGACGGAACCTCCCCACACTCAGAATTCCGGAACACGGCTGACTGTGTGGGGGAGGTTGGGGCCGCCCTCCCCGAAGCTGCCTGGTGTCACAGGTGTTCCCTGGCAGGGAGAAGTCCGCTAATTACCTGCCATGTCCAGGGGGAGGCACTAGATGCTACCTGCATTTCCAGCCCAACCCCCGACTTTCCCCGGCAGCCCGCACTGGGAGGCACTCGGGGAAGACACGCGATGGGCTCCTAGGCGATCCCGGGTACTGCAGACCTATGACGGAACCTCCCCACACCCAGAATTCCGGAACACGGCTGACTGTGTGGGAGAGGTTGGGGCCGCCCTCCCCGAAGCTGCCTGGTGTCACAGGTGTTCCCTGGCAGGGGGAAGTCCGCTAATTACATGCCCTGTCCAGGGGGAGGCACTAGATGCTACCTGCATTTCCAGCCCAACCCCCGACTTTCCCCGGCAGCCCGCACTGGGAGGCACTCGGGGAAGACACGCGATGGGCTCCTAGGCGATCCCGGGTGCTGCAGACCTATGACGGAACCTCCCCACACCCAGAATTCCGGAACACGGCTGACTGTGTGGGAGAGGTTGGGGCCGCCCTCCCCGAAGCTGCCTGGTGTCACAGGTGTTCCCTGGCAGGGGGAAGTCCGCTAATTACATGCCCTGTCCAGGGGGAGGCACTAGATGCTACCTGCATTTCCAGCCCAACCCCCGACTTTCCCCGGCAGCCCGCACTGGGAGGCACTCGGGGAAGACACGCGAAGGGCTCCTAGGCGATCCCGGGTGCTGCAGACCTATGACGGAACCTCCCCACACTCAGAATTCCGGAACACGGCTGACTGTGTGGGGGAGGTTGGGGCCGCCCTCCCCGAAGCTGCCTGGTGTCACAGGTGTTCCCTGGCAGGGAGAAGTCCGCTAATTACCTGCCATGTCCAGGGGGAGGCACTAGATGCTACCTGCATTTCCAGCCCAACCCCCGACTTTCCCCGGCAGCCCGCACTGGGAGGCACTCGGGGAAGACACGCGATGGGCTCCTAGGCGATCCCGGGTGCTGCAGACCTATGACGGATCCTACCCACACTCAGAATTCCGGAACACGGCTGACTGTGTGGGGGAGGTTGGGGCCGCCCTCCCCGAAGCTGCCTGGTGTCACAGGTGTTCCCTGGCAGGGGGAAGTCCGCTAATTACCTGCCCTGTCCAGGGGGAGGCACTAGATGCTACCTGCATTTCCAGCCCAACCCCCGACTTTCCCCGGCAGCCCGCACTGGGAGGCACTCGGGGAAGACACGCGAAGGGCTCCTAGGCGATCCCGGGTGCTGCAGACCTATGACGGAACCTCCCCACACTCAGAATTCCGGAACACGGCTGACTGTGTGGGGGAGGTTGGGGCCGCCCTCCCCGAAGCTGCCTGGTGTCACAGGTGTTCCCTGGCAGGGAGAAGTCCGCTAATTACCTGCCATGTCCAGGGGGAGGCACTAGATGCTACCTGCATTTCCAGCCCAACCCCCGACTTTCCCCGGCAGCCCGCACTGGGAGGCACTCGGGGAAGACACGCGATGGGCTCCTAGGCGATCCCGGGTACTGCAGACCTATGACGGAACCTCCCCACACCCAGAATTCCGGAACACGGCTGACTGTGTGGGAGAGGTTGGGGCCGCCCTCCCCGAAGCTGCCTGGTGTCACAGGTGTTCCCTGGCAGGGGGAAGTCCGCTAATTACATGCCCTGTCCAGGGGGAGGCACTAGATGCTACCTGCATTTCCAGCCCAACCCCCGACTTTCCCCGGCAGCCCGCACTGGGAGGCACTCGGGGAAGACACGCGATGGGCTCCTAGGCGATCCCGGGTACTGCAGACCTATGACGGAACCTCCCCACACCCAGAATTCCGGAACACGGCTGACTGTGTGGGAGAGGTTGGGGCCGCCCTCCCCGAAGCTGCCTGGTGTCACAGGTGTTCCCTGGCAGGGGGAAGTCCGCTAATTACCTGCCCTGTCCAGGGGGAGGCACTAGATGCTACCTGCATTTCCAGCCCAACCCCCGACTTTCCCCGGCAGCCCGCACTGGGAGGCACTCGGGGAAGACACGCGATGGGCTCCTAGGCGATCCCGGGTGCTGCAGACGTATGACGGAACCTCCCCACACCCAGAATTCCGGAACATGGCTGACTGTGTGGGAGAGGTTGGGGCCGCCCTCCCCGAAGCTGCCTGGTGTCACAGGTGTTCCCTGGCAGGGGGAAGTCCGCTAATTACATGCCCTGTCCAGGGGGAGGCACTAGATGCTACCTGCATTTCCAGCCCAACCCCCGACTTTCCCCGGCAGCCCGCACTGGGAGGCACTCGGGGAAGACACGCGAAGGGCTCCTAGGCGATCCCGGGTGCTGCAGACCTATGACGGAACCTCCCCACACTCAGAATTCCGGAACACGGCTGACTGTGTGGGGGAGGTTGGGGCCGCCCTCCCCGAAGCTGCCTGGTGTCACAGGTGTTCCCTGGCAGGGAGAAGTCCGCTAATTACCTGCCATGTCCAGGGGGAGGCACTAGATGCTACCTGCATTTCCAGCCCAACCCCCGACTTTCCCCGGCAGCCCGCACTGGGAGGCACTCGGGGAAGACACGCGATGGGCTCCTAGGCGATCCCGGGTGCTGCAGACCTATGACGGAACCTCCCCACACCCAGAATTCCGGAACACGGCTGACTGTGTGGGAGAGGTTGGGGCCGCCCTCCCCGAAGCTGCCTGGTGTCACAGGTGTTCCCTGGCAGGGGGAAGTCCGCTAATTACATGCCCTGTCCAGGGGGAGGCACTAGATGCTACCTGCATTTCCAGCCCAACCCCCGACTTTCCCCGGCAGCCCGCACTGGGAGGCACTCGGGGAAGACACGCGATGGGCTCCTAGGCGATCCCGGGTGCTGCAGACCTATGACGGAACCTCCCCACACTCAGAATTCCGGAACACGGCTGACTGTGTGGGGGAGGTTGGGGCCGCCCTCCCCGAAGCTGCCTGGTGTCACAGGTGTTCCCTGGCAGGGAGAAGTCCGCTAATTACCTGCCATGTCCAGGGGGAGGCACTAGATGCTACCTGCATTTCCAGCCCAACCCCCGACTTTCCCCGGCAGCCCGCACTGGGAGTCACTCGGGGAAGACACGCGATGGGCTCCTAGGCGATCCCGGGTACTGCAGACCTATGACGGAACCTCCCCACACCCAGAATTCCGGAACACGGCTGACTGTGTGGGGGAGGTTGGGGCCGCCCTCCCCGAAGCTGCCTGGTGTCACAGGTGTTCCCTGGCAGGGGGAAGTCCGCTAATTACATGCCCTGTCCAGGGGGAGGCACTAGATGCTACCTGCATTTCCAGCCCAACCCCCGACTTTCCCCGGCAGCCCGCACTGGGAGGCACTCGGGGAAGACACGCGATGGGCTCCTAGGCGATCCCGGGTGCTGCAGACCTATGACGGAACCTCCCCACACCCAGAATTCCGGAACACGGCTGACTGTGTGGGGGAGGTTGGGGCCGCCCTCCCCGAAGCTGCCTGGTGTCACAGGTGTTCCCTGGCAGGGAGAAGTCCGCTAATTACCTGCCATGTCCAGGGGGAGGCACTAGATGCTACCTGCATTTCCAGCCCAACCCCCGACTTTCCCCGGCAGCCCGCACTGGGAGGCACTCGGGGAAGACACGCGAAGGGCTCCTAGGCGATCCCGGGTGCTGCAGACCTATGACGGAACCTCCCCACACTCAGAATTCCGGAACACGGCTGACTGTGTGGGGGAGGTTGGGGCCGCCCTCCCCGAAGCTGCCTGGTGTCACAGGTGTTCCCTGGCTGGGGGAAGTCCGCTAATTACCTGCCCTGTTCTGGGGGAGGCACTAGATGCTACCTGCATTTCCAGCCCAACCCCCGACTTTCCCCGGCAGCCCGCACTGTGAGGCACTCGGGGAAGACACGCGATGGGCTCCTAGGCGATCCCGGGTGCTGCAGACCTATGACGGAACCTCCCCACACTCAGAATTCCGGAACACGGCTGACTGTGTGGGGGAGGTTGGGGCCGCCCTCCCCGAAGCTGCCTGGTTTCACAGGTGTTCCCTGGCAGGGAGAAGTCCGCTAATTACCTGCCATGTCCAGGGGGAGGCACTAGATGCTACCTGCATTTCCAGCCCAACCCCCGACTTTCCCCGGCAGCCCGCACTGTGAGGCACTCGGGGAAGACACGCGAAGGGCTCCTAGGCGATCCCGGGTGCTGCAGACCTATGACGGAACCTCACCACACTCAGAATTCCGGAACACGGCTGACTGTGTGGGAGGTTTGAGGCCGCCCTCCACGCAGCTGACTGGTGTACAGGTGTTCTCTGGTATGGGGAATCCGCTAATTCCTCCTATTTCTATGGTTCTGCACTTGCGCAGTCTGTGGTTTTTGCCCCATGCCTGGGCTCCCCGTGTTCTTTGCTGCAGTGTCTTCCGGTCCATGATGGCCTGCCCGTGCCCGACTTGCCTCAGGCAATGCGGCCGTAGCGTCGCCACGTTTCGGGATATGGCAGTTCTACGCCCACACGCTAAAACGCCCGCTTGCTTCCTTATTTTCAGCTTCAAACCCGAATAGGACCTGCAGCTGGCTTAGGAAAGGAAAGGAGCTCTGGTGCATCACATGGGACTGCGGACAGTGTGGACAGGTTAAAGGACGGTTGAGACTGGACAGGACAAATGAGGTAGCGGCCCACATCCTGCCCACCCTCGAACGTGCGACACTGCCTGGAAGCTTTTAAGTTGGAATGGTGGCCCATTGAGCCACCGCCATGCGCCCCATGACAGAAACCCTGACACTAATCGCCCGCTGGTTTCTGACATGTGTTCTCACCGCCACAGGCCCTCTGGCAAAATGGCGGTCCCATGTCACCCAAGGCACCGACTTGCCCTCTCCTGAGCAGCTCGATTCACCCTCACTTTGGCTCATGGACACCATCTCCCGACACCGCTGGGACTCTGAACGGCCCACTGCAATGCTCTCCCACCGCACAGGCCTTCGCTGCCCTGCCCCAACATGCACACAATCATTTGTGCAGTGCAGAAGCACCCCATCTCCCCCCATCATGTCTGACGATGCTTCACCTGCGTCTGCCTCCAGGGGAGTGGCAGCACCCACACGTGGTGAGGCCACGTTCTGGTCCCAGGACGGGGGTCGGTTGGGGAAATCCTCAGAGCAGGTGGCCATCCTTCCAGGCATGGTAGGGCCGGCGGCGCCGAAGAGGGGCCGCTCGTGAGCAAGAGCGACAGACACAGGGGTGGGGTTGTGAACGGGCACCAACTGAGGTATGGAGAAATCACGAGACACATTCGGGCCGCCAGGGAAACCACCACAGGATCCCACCATCCCCACATGGCGGTGCTGACACACGATGCCCAGGACCCCGGCTGGCCTCAGCCAACCCATGGCGGTCCCTCCCACATCCCGGCCCCAGCACCAGGACTCGTGTGTAGCAGCCCAAACCCCATTCCTGAGGGTAACCCTTTCCGCTCACTCATCTGTCTGTCTCGTCTGTACAGCCACCACCAACATCCAGCTTCGTATGGCTCACCCCCAGGACTCGCGGCCAATGGAAATGCTCCCGAGTGAAGCAGCCTGACCCGTGGCCCACGCACCGCCACCGGTGGCTGCAGCTCGGGACTGGAAAAGGTGGGGTGGCTCCTCGCAGCGGGGAGACAGGTGGGCGAAGTCAGGGTGGACCGCCTTCTCCCTCCAAACATGGCACGCGCCGGGGAGGCCAAGCCCGCGCACACGCGCACGCGCGCTCGCACGACCCCGCGCCAGACGCCGGGCCCGGCCCGGCGGAACCCTCCCATGACTCGGAGGGGGGAGGCGCGGGCCACAGCAGGCCAAGAACAGCACTCGGACCCACCACGGGGCCAGCGCAGCCCACACGCCAAAGCGACGGGGCCCTGCCCACACGCCGCAGCAGTCGCTCCCCGTGGAGAGTGACTGCACGCTCTGGATGGAGGAGCGGCGGCTGGGGGGTCCGGTGCCCCCAAGGCTCCCCTCTCAGACCGCTAGAGAAGGCTTTCTCACCGAGGGCGCATCGACCCCCACCCAGCGTGCCCCGTTCAGGCCTACGGAAGCCCGCCGATGTGTACGCCGGCGCTCGGCTGGGCAGGAGGGGTCTGCGGTAGGGGTAAGCAGCGGGCCAAGAAGCGAGCGTTCGCGATGGGGACCGGGGAGAGCCCGTGCGTGCCACCTCGCGAGGAGACGCACCCAAGACCGCGTGGGGACGGGACAGACGCCCGCCCCCACCGGCACATCACCCGGCCCCACCACGATCGCTCCCACGCCGGGGCGCGAACCCCGCTGAGGGGGACCCACCCGGCGTGCGCCCGGCCACGTCAGTCCACCCCCCCGGTACAGGGTGAGGACTGACGTTCAGGAGGCGGCCCCGGCCCCACCGAGGGTGGGGAGCGGCCACGCCTCGCTTACCGTCTCGACCCCTCCCCCACGCCTCAAGAGAGGCGCTCGGGAGACACGACCACCGCAGGGGTTACCCGAGAGGACTCGCTGGGGACGGGAAGCGATGCCGCCGCTCGGCCTCGGGCACCTGAGGGACAACCTGGAGCGCTCCAGGGGCACCACAGAGGACCAAGGCGAGACACGCTCACACCCCGACGAGGGGGTACGTGGCGTGGCGGCGGGGCAGCCCTCCCCCGCCGCGGGGGAGGGCCGCTCGCGAGACAGGACGCCGAGCAGGCGAGGAGGCGAGAGTGTCTGCCGCGTCGCAAGACCCCGGCCCCGCCGACACCACAAGCCACGGGATACGGAGGTCGGGCCGGAGTCCGCACCCCTGCCTCCCCCCCGCACCCACGGGCGGCAGAGGAGAGGCGAGGGGCCCGCAGGCAGAACGAGAGGAGAAGCCACGTTCGCCATGAACGTCCCCGTCCCTCGTCTGGCGCGGCTTAGGCCCGGCCCGGGGGAGCATGACTTCACCACATCGGTCAGGTGAGTGAGTGAGCGAGCGAGCCATGTGGGGCAGGGAGGCCCCAGAGGGGAGGGCCCGGCGAGGACAACCACCAGAGGGGCCTGCTTCAGCCTCGCCAGGCGCCACCCACTCCTCGGTCCTCTCCGAGGAGAGCGGCCAACGACCCCAGGCGGGGAATGCCTGACACGCGGCACGGAGCCTACGGGGGTGGGGTCGTGCCGGCCACCACCGGGTGCCTGCGGCGGGGAGCGCACGGTGTAAAAGACCCACGCCGCCACCTCACCCCACCGCCCTCGGGCCACCAGAGACCGGAGGTGGCACCACGGGCCACGTCAGCCGGACGCACACACGAGAGCCGGCGCGCAGGCCCTGGCGGGCGGCTCAAGTGTCAGAAGCGGAGTCGGCTACCAGGCCAGGGCTCACGCAGAGAGAAGCCCAGAGCCTCGCAAGCGTCCAGAGACCCAACACTCGGTGACAGACACCAAGGAAGACCGTGTCAGCACCTATCTGCTGGCAGAAAATGCCAAACACGACAGGAAAAATGACAGCGCCCAGAAACGGGGCGGGTCCACGATTTGCAGGGGGGGAAACCGGGACCTCGGTCCGGCCACCTGCCCCCAGCCCTACCCCCATAAATGGCAGACCCGAAGCTCTCGGGGGCCATCTGATCGACCGGGGTGGGGGGGCTGGTAGGGGGAGGGGAGAGGGGAGAGGGGAGATGGGAGAGGGGAGGGGGATTAGGAGGAGGCTTAGGAGGAGGAGTGGGAATGGGAATGGGAATGGGAAGGGACGAGAGGGAGACGGGATCAGGCCGCGGACGCCCTGCCCTTTTCTCGCCCGCGTGGCCGGGGACTCGGGGAGATGCCACAGAGGCCCCTCCGACGAGAGGGCCCCCCACGAGGGACCGCTCCCGAGCACCGGTCCCCGGGCCGGGGAAGCCTGCCTCCCCCACATCCATCGCAGGACGCCCCCGTGCCGGTCCCCGAGTCCGGATGAAGTCTCGGTCCCTCCAACGCCACCGGAACCCACGCGGGCAGGCTTACGGGCCAGGGGGCACCCCCTCCCAGGCCTCCCGCGCCAACAGGGGCCGGCCAAGCCACGTCTCCGGATCCATCGGGACTCAGAAAACATTTCATCCAAGGAGGCGCCTCCGACGACCGGGAACCCCAGCGCGCCCGTCCCCGGCCTCACCGCACTGGGCCCGGGCCGCTCCTCGCCTCAGGAGCAGTCGTCCAAGGGACGCAGACGAGGGCCTGACCACCTAGCCGCCGGCGGCCCGGGCGCGGGACACTCTCTCCCTTTCCCCCGCGGCGGCAAGGCGCAGGCCGTGTCCGATTGGCTCGGGTCGGTCTCCGCGGCTGGAGGGGCACAGGCGGATGCTGGTCGACCAGGCCAGGCCACACGGCTTCCCCCGGCACACGAGATCCCGGGAGCGCGGCGACAGTCACCCCCTCATCATCCTGCGAGTCCAATCTGCGCCGAGAGCAGGACGCGCCCGCGGCTCAGCGCCACGGGGACTGTCACCGCCGGTGTCGCCAGCCTCCCCGAAGTCTGCCTCGGGCCCCGCCGCCGAGCCCCATCCCTTGCCGAGGTCGCCGACGCTCGGGAGAAGAGGGACGATATCAGAGCGGCAGCCAGATGGCGCCCGACAACCGTCGCCAACGTCCCCGGAACCGATCCCGACCGCCGCCGGCCGCCCAAACGCCCGAGCTCGTCCCGGACTGAGGCGCCGGGCGGCCCCGTGGCGTCCGCCTCGGAGCCCGCTCACCCTCGTCACGGCACGCCACGGAACGGCACGAGGCGACACGACGCGACGCGGCTCCACGCGACCCCGGCACCAGATCAGGGCGGGGAGGACGGAGGGAGCCGGGGTTTGGCAAGACACGGCCGGCCGGGCGGCTGCCGCGAAGGGGACGCGCTCCCCACGCGATTCCCCGGGCAGGGGAGATCACACGGACACGCCGGCGGGGCCGGGGCCGACGCCGCGGGTGGCCCAGAGCGACCAGGACGAGATCCCGGGTTCCCGGGTGGGAGGTTGGGAAGGGGAGGAGGGGAAGAGGGAGGGAAAGCGGGGGCTGGCAAACCGAAACCAGGCGAGCGCTCACAGAACAACGCAGGAATCGGCTTTGGAGTCCGTCCTCTCGAATGCGGGAGGTCTTTCGAAAGCAGACAGGCAAAGCCCAGAAGCTAGAAAAGAAAGGATGAAGACCGCGAACCCCATCGAAGCGGAAAGAAAAATCGATCTCGGCACAGATCGCGACAAAGCCCAAAGACAACAAACGGGTGCGTGGGGAAAACGCACTCGCGGTCGGTCGTGAGAACACGGACGTCAGCACGGCTGACCACAACCGCAGGAAGGAGGAGGGAAAACAAAAAAATGCGGGCGGGGGTTCGGGGGGGGCGAGTCGATAGCCACCCGCTCGGTAAATCGAGGTTCAGTGCATCTACACAGAGCAAAACTGTGCATGCGCATCCGCGTGTCTGGGTGTGCGTGTGTGTGTCGGTGTGTGTGTTTGACACAGTCAACGTGGACAAGGAAACTGTAGCCCCATCCGAAAAAAGAAAAAAAAAGAAAGAAAAGAAAGGAAAGAAAGAAAGGAAAGAAAGGAAAGAAAGGAAAGAAAGAAAGGAAACAAAGGAAAAAGGAAGGAAGGAAGGAAGGAAGGAAGGAAGGAAGGAAGGTAGGAAGGAAGGAAGGAAGGAAGGAAGGAAGGAAGGAAGGAAGGAAGAAAGGAAGAAAGGAAGGAAGGAAGGAAGAAAGGAAGGAAGTAAGAAATGAAGAAAGGAAGAAAGAAAGGAAGAAAGGAAGAAAGGAAGGAAGGAAGGAAGGAAGGAAGAAAGGAAGAAAGGAAGGAAGGAAGGAAGGAAGGAAGGAAGGAAGGAAGGAAGGAAGGAAGGAAGGAAGAAAGAAAGAAAGAAAGAAAGAAAGAAAGAAAGAAAGAAAGAAAGAAAGAAAGAAAGAAAGAAAGAAAGAAAGAAAGAAAAAGAAAGAAAGAAAGAAAGAAAGAAAGAAAGAAAGAAAGAAAGAAAGAAAGAAAGAAAGAAAGAAAGAAAGAAAGAAAGAAAGAAAGAAAGAAAGAAAGGAAACATGAAAACAAACGACAAAACCCACCACCAAAGGGAAATCAAGTTGTAGAACTACTCTGGGGTTTAAAAACAAAAACAAAAACACCGTAGAAAAAGCACAACCGCAGCCCATCAGGGGTTCCTCTCCTCAACAGTCCAAGAACTCGGTCAACTCCACCTCCTAGAAGCCAGAAAACCAGGGATGAAACACACGCAGGAGACCCAAACGGACGTTTTCAGTTTAAAAGAAAAAAAAATTATTTTTTTCCTCCCCCAAATGGGGGAGGGGGCGAGGGGGAGGATGGAGCGTAGAACTCAGTGGCAGAGTGCCTGCCCAGCACGTGCGAGGTCCAGGGTTCGATCTTCAGGACTTCCGTTCAAGTCAATAAGGAAGTCAGTAAGTCAGGCAATCACTAAGTCAGGCAACAAACCAGCAAAAGAAACGAATTACCTCCCCTCCCCGAATAAACAAACAACCACCGAAAGCAACAACAGCAGCAAGAACCAAAAAAAAAAGGCCTAAATAAATAAATAAATGTAAGTAAGTAAATAAATAAATAAGTAAACAAACAAACACAATTTTAAAAAGGGGAAAACGCACACATTTCCGTTTCTAAGAGATATCCGGACAGGCCCAGAACCTGGAATCTCGACAGCAAGTTCCAAAAACAAGCAGAAAGTGCCTGCTCCTGACGGAACACGTGATAGAGACCACCGTTCGAGATGGGGCCGGGTGGGCGGGCTGGCGGGCGGACACAGAGCTCTCGACTCATACCTGACAGAATCCGCTCTCCGACAGAAGACAGAAGGCAACACGGAACAGGGGTTGGTGGTGGGGGCGAGGGGGAGAGGGCGAAACGGAGGTGGAGGAAAGCCATTAGGGAAAACAGGACAGAAGTCCCTCAAAACATTCCACAGAAAACTCCTGGAAGACCCGGCAGTTCCACTACGGGCCCGCGGATGGACGAATGGACAGTGCCACGTGGTCTGGAGAGACCTATACCTAGAGGGGATGATGTTAACTAAGTGACTTAAGTTCGAGAGGGATGTTGTCACTTCGAGGCAGAATCCCCAAGACAATACGCAGGAACACATGCAAGGAAGCTGAAACAGGCTCATGGATACCAAGAAGGAACAATGAGTGCAATGGGTGAGGGAGAGGAAAAAGTACAAGCTTCCAGTTAACTCCAATTAATAAATACACAAATTACGGGAGGTCATGGACAGCAGGGCGAGTAGAGTCAATCCATACTATTGTCATGACGCTGGCCGGTGACGGATCCGTAACCAGACTCATCACGGTGATCATCGTGGAACATGGAAGAATCCCGAATCGCTATGTTGGACACGTGAAAACGGACATCCCATTGTCAGGTCAATTATGAGAGAGAGTAGGAGAGAGAGAGACAGAGAGAGAGAGAGAGAGAGAGAAAATTCTCACTGTCTTACCAGAAAAAAAAAAAAAAAAAGAGTTCAGTGAGATAAAGAGTGGATGTAGGTGAGGGCAATAGGTGGAGGAGATGAAAACCACGACGGCGACACATGTGCGGCATCCCACACGGTGGCAGTGCAGTGTGATCCTATGCATGCTCAGCCGTCTCCTAGCCACCTCCAAGTTGACATCCAGGGTCATCATTTTAGGTTTCGTGGCTGTACTTTCGTCTGTCTCGGGCAATACTCTCCCTTGATTTTCCATGGGGGAAGGGAGGTGGGGTGGCCGGGCGGGCCACACCACGACACACCGCGTCGCGCGTGACCTGGAAAACAGATACACACCCGCCCACCACCCACGGGCTCCGAAATCGGTCACTGGTCACGACGCACACTTCGTCGGTCCCTTACGGAGCGATGGCGGACCAAACAGGCAGCGGCCAACTTTGTCGTGCACACAATGACGGTTCGTCCCTCGTGGAAACAAACTGATGACGAGACAGCGTGGTCAGGGGGCGGGTGTCCTTTCAGGAAGACAGAGTCATTGAAAGTCCCGCACACGGGAACTGTGCCAAGGGAGATCTCCATCACCCTACCCAACCCTGATCCAAATTCTCGTTCGGGCAGCTAAGGGTCAAGGTCAAAGTTTCTTTCTTCCCGGGGCAGGGGTCCTTTTGGGCCACGATGGTTGTTCAACTGGAGAGATCACCCTTGGGCTGCATAGACACTTCGGGGTGGTCCATAGGGTTCCACGACAGTCCCGCCACCAGGCAGGTGGTTCCACCTGATGAAACTGGTCTGGTCTTTCGTTCCAGGAAGACAAAGGTCCGTGGCTGAAGCCAACGAGAAACCCAGGGTGTGAGTCCGGAGCGCCACCAGTCAGGAAGATGTCTAGGCGTCGGGCTCGAAGAGGCTCGGGTGGCCTGAAAAACGCATGCGGGTCAGGTCCACTTTCTGAGTGGCCTCCACAGCAACGGGCAGGAGGAGGGTCTCGAGAGGGGACACGGCAGTGACCTCTCTCCAGCGGATGTCCAGCTGCTCAGCCCGGCTCGGCGGGGCTTCAGGGAAAGGGCGGCTTTGGTTCTCGAGGATGCCAAGTCCAAAGCGGGAGAACCATGGGCAACGGGAGTCGGAAGAGCGTTGGCCAACCATCGGAGAAAACTCGAAGCACGCGTGACGTGGCCCAGCGTATCAGTGGAAGGCGGGGCGGGGCGGGGAGGGGGAGGGTGGCGGGAAGCACGCAAAGATGATGACACAGAACCGCATTCTCATCTCTATCACGCTGTACGAGAGTTTCCACTGAGACATGCTCCCCTTCCCCTGGTCTCTCCAAGGACGCGCATTTCTACCAAAAAATCACCCCCATTCAGACTTGTCGGCTGGCCAGATCAGCATACTTCCACGAAATTCGGCCTGAAGAGGGACAGACGTCCACGAAGCATAGCCATCGCCCCTAGAGGCTCTCGGACACCCGCTCTGCTGGAACGTTTCCTAAGGACGGCAGACGAAGACGGTCTCCACATGCTTTCCAGGAGACGTTCCTCAGAACGAGACCGTGACTGTTCCGAAGCCCGAATCGGTCACAGCAAATGTTCACGAGGAAGTCACGGTGAACCATCTGGGACACCAGTCTTTCCCAACCGGTCCACGTAGGGACACGATTTGGTCCTAGCCAGAAACAGACACTTTCTCCTCACAGCATCCTTTTATTTTAATTTAATTTAATTTAATTTATTTTATTTTATTTTATTTTATTTTATTCTGTTTCATTTTGTTTTGTTTTATTGTATTGTATTGTATTGTATTGTATTGTATTGTATTGTATTGTATGTTTACATATGTACGTATGTAAGTAAGTATGTATGTATTCCAGTCTGTCTGTCTGTCTGTAGGTCCATCCATCCTACGAAGGTATACCAGTCATGTCGGCCAACACACTGACAGATCTCGAGTCTTTTCTGTCAGAAAGATATTAAAGCACGTCCCCTTCGACTCATGGAGCCAGGAACGAACGCTTCCGTATCTCATCTTCTTTGGAAACGATCTAAACATTCCAGGGACGTCGCCAGATGCTTCAGTTGCAAGGGACCAAAAACTACGTGGAGGAGGCACCAATTTTTCAGAGATGGACCGCCTCCCCCCCACACACACACACACTACCCCCTCGGACTGCTTGGGGTGTGAACACTTCCTGAGACTTGAGACCGAGCCAACCATCGCTCCCAGACTCTTTTATTTTTTTTTTCCTGGCTGACACGTTTTATGACAGAGATAACCCACAGGAACTTAATGGATTCGGGGTAAACCTAGGGAGGCGAAAAGTTTCACCTCGAATGCTGCTCGTCACAATCAAGACATGGCTCTTTTCACGAGACCGATCCCTTGACATTTGCTTTTCTTGATGAAAGGATCTGTCCTAGATCATGTCAACCTGAAGGAAAACATTTGGGTTCCTTCCTGTTCGCATTCCCTGCCTGCATGTTCCCTTGAAAACCAGTTCCATAGAGCTCTTTCATGAATGAACTCTGGCAAGTGTATGTGGAGGAAGAAACATGCCAGGCCTACAAGCCGGGGACATACACAAGTGCCTACATGCATACATGCATACATGGGACCGGGCCCTTTCCAGATCCTTGGACGGCAGTACCATATAAATGAGGATGGCTTCCACAAGACTCTCAGGCAAGCCAAGCTCTTTTGCAAAAGCGATAGCTTGTGCACAAAGGAGAAGGTGGCATGAGGGGAGAGGGAGGGGGAGTGCCAGCTCCCTGAGCAGCAGGGGCCATGCTTTTCTACCTAAAGGAAGGGCTTTGTCTCAGGATCACTGATCACTTCCATAAATCATCCGATATCTTGGATCGGCCGCAGGCGGCTCCAGGGTGAAGAGCCATCGCCCCAGGCTCTGTGGGGAATAGAGAAGACTTCCGTGAGGGGAAAGAAACGCATGAGAATTTTCTGCAAGAAAGCTCAGGAACAGATAATGTAAACACGGAGAGTTGAGCTTCCTGTCTCGTGACAACTAGGTCTACTGGGTCATGTCACAGAGAGCAAGCGAATCCTTTATTCCCCTGAGCCTTTTTCTTTTTCTTTCTCTATCTTTCTTTGTTCTTTGTTCCCTTTAGAGTGTGTGTGTGTGTCTGTGTGTGTGTGTGTGTGTGTGTGTGTGTGTGTGTGTGTGTGTGTGTGTCTGTGTGTCTGTGTGTGTGTGTGTGTGTGTGTGTCTGTGTGTGTGTCTGTGTGTGTCTCTGAAACTCAGGTACTGCCCTGTCTCATACAGACGAGACCAGCAGATCGACATGACCAGAGATTTTGTAGCTTTCATTTAAAAACTATAGGTCACTCACGAGTCGGGTAGGACGGGTGCTGCGTCCAGCGCAGCTCGGGACCTTGTCTGAGGACGGGCGACGCAAGAATTAAGAAACAAAGAGACCAAGTAAAGAGCGAAAATGGGACCAGGGGACTCAAGGTCTCGTGGATCTAGAGTGCCAAAAGCCTGGTCGACATCCTGTTTATTGGGAGTATACGGCTCAGGGAAAAAAAAAAAAAGGAATGCGATCAAAGAGGTGGGGCTTTAGATATTTCATGCCAGAAGCACGAAGTTCTGCTTGCTGGCTAACTGATTCATTTCAGGCCTATCCCTTCCAGGAACAATCACCCTCCTCGGGGGATGCAAAATTTCTAAGTGTATCCTGTGATTGCCTCTGGGACATCTCGAGATAGCAAATATTTCCCCGGGGTTAAACCACATGCTTTCCTGCCAGAACCAAGTTCTGTTAATGGATGATCTGGCTTCCCATGACCGTCCATTGTTTTACCCTAAGGAAATATCTGCCATCTGTTGCGCCCTCACGGTCAATCTCAGGATTGCCCCTCACACAATTTCTTGAGCATCATACATGTTATAGGTCATCGACTGTGTAAAACATGAAAACAAAGCAGGCGTGTGCATTTTTAAGCAAGTAAGTGTGAATGTAAGATTTTACGCTCATGGAAATGCTGGTGCAGCTTGGTTTCTAGTTGCTGGTTCTCCAGCAGCTTGTTTCCCAGCAGACGCGTAGGACACTAGAGAACCCGCTCACTCAGAAAGAACCGATGGGACGGGTAAGGTTTTTCGGCTCGGAGGGTGAAAGCTTTTAAACTCTGTGTGGAAAAAAGACGTTTCAGGTGTATATTTCTCCTTAAGAAGGCTGCGAATTAGAGTTTCGACGAGGGAGACCACGCAGCAGTGTGTACGTTTAAAAAGGCCTCCGCGTGCCCCTCCCCACCCTTTTTTGTTTGTTTGTTTCTTCCATTCGGTTTCAGGTTCTACCTGATTCAGCCCCCTGGCCTCAGTCTCAGGCCACTGTGGGCTATGCAGACAGACGTTTCTGACGTTGTCGAGATGGACAAGATAAGGAGGGTTCCCCCCAGAGAACTGGGCCGCTGCTTCTATGAGATCAAAAAGCTGACCTACCCATCCAGTTCTATGTTTAGAAATTTGCTCCTTTCTGGGAAAGCGTAGAGCTCTGCGGTAGAGTGCGTGCTCAGCATGCACAAGGCCTTGGGCTCAGTCCCCAGTACCACCACTGAAAACGTATAATAAATCTAAATAATTAATTGAAACGTAGATAAAGACACCTAATGACCCGTTCCCCCCTCCAAAAAGATAAAAACTTCTTGTTAAAAAAATTTTTTTTTATTTTATTTTTTTATTTTTTTTAGTTAAAAAGGCAGGAGGAGGACGAGGACGAGGACGAGGACGAGGAGGACGAGGATGAGGAGGAGAAATTAGCTTCTTTCCAACAAGGAGATTTCCAGGTCAAATGGAGAGCCAAATATTTCTATGCTCTAAAACTTCAGCTTTCCACGTATCCTGGCGTCAAAACGTCGGCACGGGTAAAGATTGTTCATCATTCTGTGACTATGCACTTGCTGCATTTTGGAGTGTTCATCTGTCCTTTCTCTTAGGAATAGATGATCATCAGAAATAGCAGTTCTGTTGATTAAACCCCCTTTTAACATATCGTTGTTTCCTGGTCACTAAAGTTACCTAATAATCACTTCACAGTCTATGGAAGTCAAATCATTGTGCTGTACACCTGAAACTGATAGAGGGCTGTATGTCAAACCTATGTCAATAAAACTGAAAAAAGAAAAGAAGAAGAAGAAGAAAAGAAAAGTCTGCTTGCTCGGGGCATCCGGTAAAGGCCCTCTTTCTGAGCGCACAAGGCAACCTCGGGCCGATTCACCCTGTCCCTGAAGAAGGGCAAAAATCCTCCACTCTATCTCCCGTTAGGTCCCGGACACTAGCCAGAGTTCCTCCTCCCTCAACCCCCACCCCGTTCCTGCGTCACACTGTGTGGGCTCAGGCACACAACCTATCGCTTTCCTTTAGCGTGTGGAATGAATATCGCCCGAAGGGAATTTCCTTTGTTGTCGTTTAAATAAACTGACGTGTTAATAAGTGCTCTGGAGGGACACATTCCCTTTGACCTGATCAGCCATAGTGACATCCCATGACCCAGGAGTGTACAATATCATGGATTGGAAAGGATCTTAGAATTCAGAAATCATGGTGACGTGGGTCTGATGACCTAGCTGGCTCCATACAAACCAAGAGATGAAGGTGCCCAACGTTTTCACTCGATGCTGCCTAAGTTCTTGACAGTCACTTTAAAAAAGGAAAAGGAAAATTTGCATGGCACGCTTAGTTTTGAGAATGCTATCTGACTGCATGGTGGAACGCAAGGAAAAGCCGTGACGCTCGCCCACGGTATCGAGAGAAACGCAGAACCGTGTTTCTGGTAGCTTTCTTCACCGCTGCGCAAAGGCGGGAGCGACCGCTACCTCACGCAGAGGAGGAGAGGACGGGTTTCTCGGCCCCGTCACGCAATGCCAGGCAGAAGAAGCCTTCTCCGATGAGACAGAAGCGTGTCAAAGCGCATCCCTGCGTCGAAGGCTTCGGTTTCCCGGGGAAGGGGGTCGAGCCGAGGGACCCAGGCCCCCACGTCAGTCAGTCTTTCACTGGATTCACTGGCCTCGCTGTTACTCCTCAGCGATGGCCCCTCAGATTGCTCTCGTGTGTCTTTACCTTCTGGCTTTAGGAAGGACTTTAAACTTCGGCTGAGGGGCGGGACACCCAGAAGGGTTCTTTCAGTTCACCCCATCTTAGGTATTGCCATATCCAACACGTTGGTTTTCATCCCATCGTGGACCTACCTACCGGAGAGTTTCGCTGCTTAAAAGTCCCCTGTGCTCCACCTATTCATCAACAACCCCCCGCCACAACACACACACCCACACACCCACACACACACACCCACACACCCACACACACACACACCCACACAGACAACCTTCACCACCACCACCCCCGACCCCACTCATCTTTTCACCCTCGCTGGGGCTTTTGCCCTTTTGAGAATGAATGTCATCCAGAGCCGGTACCCTACAGGATGCCACCTTTTCAGATTGGCTTCTTTCAGGGAGTCAGGGGCACGCAGAAACGGCCCCGCCTGTCTCCCACAGGTCTCTCGGCTCCACGGGTCCCTGCTTTCCTTTTTAGAGCCAAATCACATGCTGTGGCACGGACCTAGCCCGGGCGACGTGTCCCTTCACCTCTTGAAGGACGCGTCTGTCCCGGTCGCCTCCACGGTTCCGGCAGTGATGAAGCAAGCCCCTCCACACCCCCACCCCCACCCCGCCCACCGTCCAGGTCCGTCCGCGTTCAGGTTTCCGCGTGGACGGAGCCCCGAGGGCTAGGCCTCAGGGTGAGAGTGGTATGGCGGGTGGCAGGTGGCGCACTGAAGGGTCCCAAATCCGGAGGATGCCGGCAAGGAAGGTCGCCAGGTCAAAACCTTCCTTCCCTCCCTCCGTCTCCTTAGGGTGGATGGCTGGGCCCGTGAATTCAGAGAGGACACGAGACACATGCTGTGAGCCGAGATTTCCAAGCCAGGAGACCTGGTGGAGGGTAAAGAAACGAGTTGATTGGGGGGGGCGGGGGCGATGGGGGGGGCTCTTAGGACTGCAGCCCAGGAGACACAGATGCAAGAAAGAAGCACTGGAAGTGTGTGTCATCAGACTACCCCACGGGGCAAGTGGAGAAGGGGAAACGAAAGAAAACACACCACAAGAGCAAGGCGGGAACTTTGAAACGACCAGGCTGCGGCTAGCAGCTGCTGGCAGATTTGTTTTTGAAACCGGTTGGTGGTGCCCTTGAGCTTGATACAGTTCTGACCACTCATGCCCCCCCTCCCCCCATTGATGCCGGTGTCGGGACCCAGGGGAGGCCACCCCAAACATGTATGTGCCTCCGTGGCACACGGATGGGTTAGAAATGAGAGTGACCGAAGAAGCCGAGGGGCCAGCAGACGCAAGAGGGACCCTCAGACTCTTCTTTCTGTCTCCCTGAAAGCGGGAAATCGATCACTTCCGTGGAGGGTGCCCTCCCTGCATCTGGACTTAGGAAAACACCCTGATCACCCACTGAGAGCCTTCAGGCCCCGGAAGCCTAGAGAAACCAACCAACCTCGTGACTTCTTTCAGGGGCTTCCCCCCCTCCCCAAAACCCAAACTCCGTCTCGATTCTTCACGGACGGGTCACCCAAAACCAAAGGCTCTCAGCCCGGCCCATTTCGCACAAAGGGCTGATTTCTTGTCCTAAAACGGAGAAAAGCTGCCTGCTTCGGGGACACATGAGTGCTTGGATGAAAGACAGTAGGTTCCCTGTCACTCCTGCTCAACGATCCGTCTGGGGTCCATTTTTGGATCAGTCCAGCCCAGAGAACTCAAGATGTGTAGAGGGAGGGGACAACGTCCCCCTCCCTGAAACAGGACTATGTCTGCAACAAAGTTCCTCCCACTGGCCGTCCAGCTCCATTTTGGATGACTGAATCCTGGTTCACCTCATTTGGGTGTTTTGTTTTTGTTTCTGTTTTTGTTTTTGTTTCTGTTTTTGTTTTTGTTTTTGTTTTTGATTAATAGACTTTATTTCCTAGAGCAGTTTCAGGCTCACAGCAGAATTGAGCAGAAAATACAGAGAGTTCTCACATAGCCCTCCCCACCCACGCATATATCCTCCACTCCCCTCAACATCTCTCATCAGTGTGGCCTATTTGGTAAAACTGATGATCCGACATGGACACGTTATTATCCATCAAAGTCCATAGTTTACAGGACGGTTCACTCTTGAGGTTGTACGTTCTATGGGTTTTGACAAATGTACAATGACATGCAGCCACCACTATGGTATCCTACAGAATAATTTCATCGCCTTAAAAATCCCTCACGCTGCATCTGTTCATTCCTCCTTCCCTCCCTCTCCCCAAACCCCTGGATACCATGATCTTTTGATTGTTTCTAGAGCTTTGCCTTTTCCAGGATGTCATTTGGTTGGAATTGTACAGTTGGTAACAATTTTCAGACCGGTTTCTTTGATTTAGTAAGATGTCTTTTAAGTTTCTTCCATGTCTTTCACGGCTTGATAGCTAATTTCCTTGTCTTTCGTTCTTTTTTATTTATTTATTTTTTTAAAATGTTTTTACTGCACATATATTTTTAATTTACATATATGTACTGTTCATTGTTTCCAGGAAGGTTTAGAGCTTTAGCTTTTTAAACTTACATACTTATCAAAGGAATAAAGCCAACCACAAAAGAAGAATGAATTCAAAAAGATACACACACCCTGCTATTAACAGCAACATCATTTATGATTGCCAAGATACGGAAGCATCCTAAGTGCACATCAACATTTGAATAGATAAAGAAGAGGGGACACACACACACACACACACACACACACACACACACACACACACACACATACACACACGTAATGGAATACAATTCACCCATGAGAAAGAAGGATATTTTGCCATTTGTGGCCCTTCCTTTCCTTTATTTTTTTCCCCCTCCACTTTAAAAACCAGAATTTTATAACTGGGATAAACACTTCCATTGAGTCAAAAACAGTAAAATGCCTAGAAATAAACTTAATCGAGGAGGTTATCTATACTCCAGAATCTGAAATGACACAAAGAAATGGAAAGATGCCTTGTGCTCTTGCATTGGAAGAATCAATACTATCAACATGGCCACACTATCCAAAGCAATCCGCAGGTTCCATGCAACCCCTGTCAAAATACTCACGACATTCCTCACAGAACTAGAACAAACAATTTCAAAATTTTTAAGGAACAACGGAAGACCCTAAACAGGCAAAGCAATCTTTCGAAGGTCTCCTCTCCCTCCCTCCCTCCCTCCCTCCCTCCCTCCCTCTCTCTCTCTCTCTCTCTTTCTCTCTCTCTCTCTCTCTCTCTCTCTCTCTCTCTCCCCCCCTCTCTCCCCCTCTCTCTCTCCCTCTCTCCCCCCCCTCCCTTTCTCTGTCATCTTTTTGTTCTCTTTTCTTAGGATTTGATGACTTGAGACCATCCTTTATCATTCCTTGTAAAGCCGGCTTGATGGTGCTGAAATCTTGTAGCTTTTGTTTATCTGTGAAGCTTTTGATTTCTCCCTCAAATCTGAACGAGAGCCTTGCTGAATAGAGTATTCTTACCTGTCAGTTTTCCCCTTTCATCACTTTAAGTATGTTGTGCCACCCACTTCTGGCCTGTAGAGTTTCTGCTGAAAAATCAGCTGATAACCTTACGGGAGTTCCCTTGTATGTTATTTGCTGCTTTTCTCTCGTTCATTTTAATATTTTCTCCTTATCCTTAGTTTTGGTCAATTTGATGACGATGTGCCTCGGTGTGTTCCCGTATGGTACTCTCTGCACTTCCACCTCATTTGGTTATTTAAAGGATCTTCAGTCTGTTCAATTCATAGGAGAGAACTTCCACGTGTATTTCTTCTCAGTTTTATGAAACAAAGAAGGACCCAGGAAACTGGCAAAACATAAATGCTTTTCTATTGGGTTGAGCAAAGACAGGCCCTGGCCGGGGACGGGGGGGGCGGTGCTGGAGGGTCGGGGGGGCGGTGTAGAGAAGGATATAGATCATTGTTAGAGTGCCTGCTTAGCATGCATGATGCCCTGGGTTCAATCCCCAGAACCACCATTAAAATAAATAAATAACCTAATCAAACCCATCCCCCTCCTCCCCCCCCAAAAAAAAAGAAGGAGAAAAGAGTGAGAGACAGAGACAGAGACAGACCATCGGGAAAAGTAGCTGCACTAATACTTCCAAGAAACAGGACAACATAAAGATAATGGAAGAAATGCTGGATAGTGAACAGCCACGGGTGGTTGGCACAGACCCATAGCTTCTGGACTCGCAAAAAAAAAAAAAAAAAAAAAAAAAAAAAAAAAGAATATGAGAATCATATGGATCAGGAGATTGGGTCTGAATTTTGTGCCGTTTGACTTGTGCCAGTTACAAAGGTCATGCACAAGGAAGATGACTGGCTACTTTATTGTCTGAAATGAGACACTTGAAAGTGAAAGGAGGTGCTATACAATCGTGCCTGGACTGGGATTTTTCTAAGGGAGCCCAAATCCTTTACAATATATATCATGTTTTCAAAAATGAATATCATTCCTGGACAACATTTAAGCAATTTTTTTCTGTGTTATCAGTAAACATTTTTAAAAAATCAGTAAGAAAGGAAGAGGGAGAGAGAAAGAGAGAGAACAGGAGTAACTATACGCGCGCGTGCGTGCATGCATGTGTGTGTGTGTGTGTGTGCGCGCACGTGTGTTGAGGTGGGGGCCTAAAAGAGGGTGAGGATTCTTTTCATCGAGGTCTGTTTGTACAGAATTCTCTCCTTCTCCGCTTTACACTGTGAAGGAAAAGCCCAGCTGGGCTAACAAGCTAAGTCGCAAATCTAAGTGTAACAAGTGTCGGATTACTGATCTGAGTTCTGCTGGGCTAACTCGTAAATCTAAATTAATAAGTGCCGGTTTGCTGATTCCCTGTTCATATTTTGCTAGCCAGCTGGATTTTCAAAGAGACATATCTGGCCTTGAAATGTTGGTTTGCTGCCTCACTGCCTCTACTTTCGTGATAATGATGTTGCTAAAGCTATTGTGTGCCTATTGGCCGAATACCCCAAGCTGGTACTTAACCCTATAAAACCTCATGTGCACGTCTTGGAGGTGCTCAAGGCTTAGGAGCAGAAGCCCCTCTGAGCCCGCCGGCGTAATAAATCTGAGTACTCCAACCCTCCGAGTGGTGCTTGTTTCTTGGCCGGCCTGTCATTTCCATAACAGCACCGTTGACAATAAGAACGTCACTCTCGTTCCGGCATAAAGAAGACATCTGGGGAGGGTGGGGTGGGGGGTGGGGTGTAGATCTATGTTATGTCCTGATTCCAGGAAGGAAAGGGGCAAGGGTCAGCGTGCCCTTCTTTCTGGGGTATCTGTCTGTTCGCTTTTGGTGTTCGGCTGGTTTGGTTATTTCAGCTTTCTGTTTGGTTCCTTTCACAGATCCAGTGGCTCAAAACAGCATTCTGATTTTCTTTTCTCCTGGGGTTTGGTTTTTGATAGGTAGAGGGACAGGGCCCACGCAGGGGTGGGGGTGGGGGTCACTGTGCCGGAGAAAGGGAGGCGGCTGTGGTGAAATCATCGAGCAGAGGGGATTTCTACGAGAGGGACTCTCCGAAGTGAATGGGGTCCAAGGAGATCAGCAGGGTTTCTGTGTGCTCATTTGGTTTTGTTCGTGCGTGTGTTTGTTTTTTCTGGACGAGGCCAAAGAACTCTTCAGGTGGAGGTGTGTGTCCAAAGGGTCTGACAGGATGGGAGGATGCGGGGCGAGTCAGTCCATGTGCCCAGAAAGAGAGAGAATCTGTCATAGCTGAGACTCAGGCCTTTTTCAGACCTAGGCCCAGAGAGCAGTTCGGCTCCGAGCATTCACGGAGAAGTTCGCCGCCACCTCAGTCCTGTCCCCCACCCCCGCCCTCCCCCACGCCTCAGCCCCCAGTGAAGGAGGAATCATGAAGTGGCCGCACTTAGGCTAAGCCAATTTTTGGCTTTATGCTTACTGCTTGCTTTTAGAACGATCAGCAAACTCGACTGACCAGACACCGCTCCCAGCTCCAGGCCCACTGTTAAAAACAGCTAAAGTTGTCGATTCTAACTGTTTGATTTGACCTTCCTCTGATCGTTCAACTTGACAATCATGTTTGGCGTCTGAGTCTTTCCCCAGGAAGGGAGTCACGGGAGGATAAGCTCAGGAGAACGACCAGCCCCCTCCCACCCCCCACCCCCCACCCCGAGTTCCTCCGTGGCGCTGGTGCCGCCGGGTGAGTCTGACCAGATAAAGAAGGTCACGGGCTGATGACCTACTAGACCACCAGGAGGTCCCATGTTATCAGACACTCATCCAGATTTAGGAGGAAGTTTCATCAGAGACCCTTGTTGATCATGAGCACCTTTTGTGCTCCCGCCTGTTGTGATTCCCTTTCATGCTCCAACCTGTTCGTCCACAGAAGCATGAAACCCCAACCCCAAGACGGGTTCACAGTTTGGAGGGCACTAGCCTGCTGTGAGTCCCCTTTGCCCAGCAAAGCAATCAAGCTGCCTCTTTTCTTCTAAACTCTAAGACCCTGTCTCTGGGTTATTTGGCTCGTCAGGGACGGGGTCGGGGAGGGCGATCTTTCGGCAACACCCGCAGAAGTTTCCCTGAGTGGCAGGAACCAGCGTGGCCCTCAGGCCTCAGCCCCGCAGGCAGGCAGGCAGGCAGGCAGGCAGGCAGGCAGGCAGGCAGGCAGGCAGAGTTGGAGCGACCGTTGGTCCCGCCCCCGCCCGCGCACCACCCCCCCCCGCCCCCGCCGCTGCTTCCGCCGCCGCCGCCGCCGCCACCGCCGCCGCCGCCGCCTCACAGGCCTTCTCCACCGATCGGTCCCAAATCGACTGACTGTCTCCTGGAAGCGGGGGCGGGGACGTCAGGAGGATCCATTCGGCAGGGCCTCGTTCAATCGCTTCATTCAAATGCAGAAAGCTCTGTGCTCAGGTCAGAGCCTTTGACTTGGCCTCCGGCTCCTCTCTGTTGAACGGCTTTTGTTCTTTGGTTTCAATTTCCCCACCCTTAGGCCACCCCGTCCCAACTGCACGGAGGGAGGCGGGAGGGAGGGGGAGAATCTCGCCTGGTCTCAGGCCAAAGGAGTCCCCTCCTTTTCCTAATCTGGGTAAACCCCACTACACCGTTTGAGAATCATGGAAGGGCATGGAAGCAGACCTCTGACTTGATAGATTCCTCTGGGATGGGAGACTTTAAAAAAACAAAATTCTTTTTCCCCTGCTTCCAGGGAGGCAGAAAGGAGGGCCAGAGTGTTCCTCTTGCCTCGGGCAGTTCTTTGTTTGTTTCTTTCTTTCTTTTGTTAAATCATTTTTTTTTTCCTTTTTTTCTTCCAGTTTTATTGAGACAGAGTTGACATACAGCAGTGTATACTTTGGGGGGGGGGCGGGGAGAGGAATTCGATTTTATGTATTTATTTTTGACCGGAGGTACTGGGGATTAAACCCAGGACCTTGTGCTTGCTTGCTAAGCACACACTCTACCACTGACCTATACCCTCCCCCTTGGCCAGTTGTGAAGTCCCTTTCATTCAGCATAGTCCATCGGGCACATTTTGGGGCAGCCTACTCTGGACCCCAACATTTCCCTATTCTGTAACTTCCCTGGAAGTTTTACACATTAAAAGCTGGGCTGTTGACTGTGCATGTGCGTCCATGCGTGCGTGCGTGCGTGCGTGCGTCTGAGCGTGCATGCGTGCGTGTGGTGTGGGGGCAGGAGGGAGGGAATAGTTTCCTAGAGGGCCTGCGTTTCATGGACCCAGTTTCTTAGTTCTGAGAACAGGTCTGTTCAAGGAAACAGTTGTAGTATCTCGTCTCAGGAGGCGGTGGTGTCGATGGGCTTCTGAAGCTAGGCCTAGGGAGCCAGCAGTCAGGTATCGCCTAAGAGGCACTTGTGTGGAAAACCAAAGTACAGCACAAAGGTTAATCATTGGAGCAGATGAGAAACCAGATTCAGGGCCGGGAGTAGGGGGTCAGTCTAGTAGGAGATTTCCACACATCGGGGTCATCGAAATGGCTCGAGCAGTTTGAAATGCCTCTGATGATGTCCTGGGGTGTTCGGCTCAACTCTCTGAGCGGCTCCTCCAAAAACAGGCCCTAGGATGGTTTCCACAGGAGCTGTTGTGGCCATTTCTCTGACGTTTACCTCCCGTTGTCCAGCTTCAGTCTGCAGGGCTTCAGGAGACGGAGCATTTTAGTACTCAATGATGCCAAGACAAAAGGGTGAGAGAAAATGGGAAACGTTCGTGGAGATGGTCCTAGGCAGATAGTGGAGGCAACTAGAAGACCTTCAGTCTCCGGGCCGGCTTTCAGGTTGAGACAAAAACCCTAAGGCAAGCGCTTGCTGCCACAGCACATCGACTAACACGGGAACCATCCAGAGAAGATCAGCACGGCCCCTGAACGTGGACGACACACGCACATACGTGAAGAGTTCCGTAGCTTTAGTGATGTCAGTCACCCAGAGGAAGACAGATATCCTATGCCATCACTTCTAGGTGGGATCTGAAAGTAAGTCAAGACACCCATCCATACATAAATAACTCCATTTTAAAAAGACTCCAAGGAACCTATTTACAAACCAGAAACAGACTGGACTCGCAGACATGGAAAAGAAACCGATGGTTAACACAGGGGACAGGGTAGGGTGGAGGAATGGGGGAGGGCAGAGGGATAAATCAGGAGTTTGGGATTAGCAGATATAAACCACCCTATACAAACTAGGTACACAAGTAGGTCCTACTGTCTAGCACAGGGAACTATGTTCAATAGCTTGTAATAACCTATCCTGAAAAAGTATACGTGTGTGTGTGTGTGTGTGTGTGTGTGAATAAGTGAATCACTATGCCGTACGTCATAAATGAACACAACATTGTAAGTCAACTATACTTCCATTGACAGAGAGTTCCTACAATAAACAGGCAGGCAGGCAGGCAGGCAGGCAGGCAGGCAGGCAGGCAGACAGACAGACACAGACACAGACACAGACACACAGACACACAGACACAGACACACAGACACACACACACACACACACACACACACACACACACACACACACACACACACACACACACACCACAGACACAGGGGAACCCTAAGGAAAACGAGTAGCACTAGTATCTCTTATCCATGCATGTCTATCCCAGTTTAATGGAAACCTAAGTTTTTGCCTCCAAGTCAATGATGCTAATAACTCTGCTGCCAAGAATAGAAAAATCCTCACGGAGGATTTCTGAATCCCAGAAGGGTCAGGGAGGGAGAAAAAGAGAAAGGGTTCCATTCTGCTGACAGAGGTATGATATTTACCATGTGGGTGTCCGCCTCTAAAAGGGAAGGAAGGGGAAAAAACAAAAGTTTATTTTCCCTTGTATCTGAAAAGAAAAAAATTTAAAACTCAATCCTCTTGGAGACAAGAAGTCGTACACACCTCATGTCACTGATTCTCCTCCTCCACCTCCTCCTCCTCCTTCCTCTACTTCTTCTTCTAGTCTATATCTCCCATGGATTCTGACGACCTTGCCTGATGATGGCGGGTGATGGGGGCAGAGATCGATCCTTCTGAGAAGTAAGTTGGCAAGCGCTTTAGTGAAGCCTCGTAGGATTTACCCAGCGAAGCGAGTGCCTTCGTCCCTGGAGGCTGCGGAAAGTATGTCCCCAAGTCACATACGCATGTGTTTGTCTTTTGTTGTCGTCGTTGTTGTTGTTGTTGTTGGTGGTGGTGGTGGTGGTGGTGGTGTGTGTGTGTGTGTTTGTTTGTTTGTTTGTTTGTTTGTTTGTTTGTTTGTTTGTAGCAGTGTCCTGGCCATGCTGATGGCATCAGGCTTGCAGCGGGGGAAGGAAGGCTTCAACCCCTTTGGAAGTCATACCTACCATCCCAAGAACGTCTGGATGACCCCTACTATGTGGCAGTTGAATGGGGGCCAGTTACTGGGGTTCAGCGGGTCCAGAGAGAGGAGGTCTGAGGCCTCTGGGGACAAAACGTTTGTACGTATGTATGTATGTGTGTATGGCCAGTTGACTGTTTTTGCGGTCCTATAGGAATCTTCCTGCCCCTGTCTATTGAACAATGGGAGTCATCTTCCAAGTGCCCTGACACCAGACACCACGGTGGGTGAAGGAATGCGGGTGGGGTGGGGGTGGGTGGGGGAGGTCATCCAGGGAGCTGGGAGAAACCGAGCACGTCCGTGGGTCGGTGGGTCGGCCTGTCGGATGGTCGCCATGCTGGGTTTCCCCTAACCCAGGCCATTTGCCGAATGGACAGAACAGACTGGGGCCACGTGTGCCACCCACCCTCTTTCCGGAGGCTGTGGTCCACTGTGTTTGCATGAAAGTCAGTGAAGGAGGCATCTCCTTGGGACTCGGTTCCGTCCCTTTCACGAGAGCCTCCACTTTGGATGACAGCCAGCCAGCCAGCCAGCCCTCGATGCCAGGGCAGTAGACGACTGCCAGGAATATCCCATCCTTTCTGGAACCCTGAGTGTACCCACCTGTACAGACACAAGGCTGAAGAATACATGACGTTCCTTCCTAGTTGACAGCACTCCCCATGTCACTGAAACAGTGTCCAGTACGCTGACGTCATCTCCTCCCTCTCCCACACCCCCGCACGCGCACAAACACGCGCGCGCGCGCGCGCGCACACACACACACACACACACACACACACACACACACACACACACACTCTGTCTGTCTGTCTGTCTGTCTGTCTGTCTGTCTGTCTTCTAAGGATGGAGAAGAGTTTGCTGAGCTATTTCGGGTGCCCTCTCATCCTAGTTCCTATCTCCAAGTTGGTTCAAAGTCCAAAAGGCGGTCAAGCACTTAATCAGATAGGTCCCTCGTAAAGAATGCCTCCCACATCACGACGACAGGCTTCTTAGGCCAGCCGAGAAGCTCCTTCAGTTCTGCGCCCATCTTGGCTCTAAGTTGATATCAGTCTGTTACGGAAATGACAGGCCAGCCAAGAAACAAGCACCACTCGGAGGGTTGGAGTACTCAGATTTATTACGCCGGCGGGCTCAGAGGGGCTTCTGCTCCGAAGCTCTGAGCACCTCCAAGACGTGCACATGAGGTTTCATAGGGTTAATTACAAATATGGGTCTATTCGCCAATAAGGCTCAAACAACAAAAAGCAAAGGATCAGTACACTGGAGCTTATCAATTTGGAACAGATCACGTTACTGACACTTGTTGAGCTTGGATTTACGAGTTAGCTTGTTAGCCCAGTAAACTGACACTAAACTTCAGATTTACGAGTTAGCCCAGCAGAACTTAGATCAGTAAACGGACACTTATCACACTTAGATTTGTGACTTTAGCTTGTTAGCCCAGCTGGGCTTTTCCTTTACAAGTCCTCCAGGATCCAAGAAAGCCACGTTGGAAAACAAGTGGTGATTCTGATGGGACAGGAGATCAGTCATTTGGGGGCGAAGGGTGGGGTAGGGAGACATACCAGCCAGTCTGTCTGTTTTCACCCAGTGTGGGAGCCGTCCCAAAGAGATAACTCGAGAAGAGAGAAACAGGGAGTTGACAAAGAACACGTGCAGTGGCGTGCCCTCCCCCCCACCCCAGGAGAAGGCCAAGCCAGAAGTCCCTCCGGATGGCGGGCTCCGGACTCCGGCTTCCAGGGAAGCGATTTTTTTTTTCCTCCCCATTTCAGGCCCGGAAGAAGAGGGAGAGGCAGAGTGTCCTTCTCGGGCATCCGCTGTTTCTGAAGCACGCTTGTTGCCAAAAGTTCGGCCCCCGTCCCCGACGAGCCCAAGAATCCAGAGACAAGGTCTTGGAGCTTAGAAGCAAAGAGGCCATTTTATCGCTCTGCCGGGCAAAGGGGATTCACAGCAGGCTAGCGTCTTCAAAACTGTGTACCCACCTTGGGGATGGAGTGGGTGGGGTGGTTCTAGAGCCATAGCTCAAACAATCGGGCATCGATCACCATCCACAGAATCGTTTTCTCATCAGAAGACTCAGAATGGTGTCACGATGCCTCCAGGTGACCCATTCTATAGAGGCTGGTGGTTAGATCTCGTTATCTCATAAGCACTCAAGGTGTGGCCTTCTTGGTCACTCAGGCTATTTTGTCAGGTCACTAGTCCCGTGACCGACCTTCTCCTCGGAGAAAGACTCAGAGACCCAGCATGATGATGACTTTCAATGAGTGAAATACAGTAGAAACAGTAAGATCGATAGCTTCCAGTTTCAACAACAGGCCTGGAACCGTGAGCAGCAACCAGTCAGGACAGTTGACCGTTTTCAGGGCGAGCATAAGAAACCGAATGACACCCCCCCCCCCCCAGCAAATGAATGAATGAATGACCTAATGATCCTCCCCTCCCCCCCCCGCCAAAAAAAGAAGAAGCAATCCGTTAGCCTAATTCGGCCATTTTATTCATCCTCCTTCACCCTGAAGCCCCAGTCACCCACGTGCCACAGTGGTCTGTTTTCTGGTTTCCTCCACCACCCCACCCCCCACCAACCACCACCCCGCCAACATCCCCCTATGCCCAACCACCGCCCCAAGTGTGGGACTGGACGGGGGTGCAGGGGGGCTGAGGGGGCGGCAATGGCGGCTTGAGGTGAGGGTGGGGAGTGTTCCGCCCAGATCGTATAGGAAGCTCAAACACAGCTGCAGTACGAGACAAGATGGTAGATTTCTGTGGGTCCTCCCTCCTCTTAAAATCCTTCCTAAGGAGGAGACAGAAAGAGAAACATCACCCTCACTCCCAACGCCTCCTGCGCCCTCGATGCGCCCCAAAACAACAACAAGAAAAACAAAAACAAACACGACCACAAATAAGTCGCTATCCCTGGGGAAGAAGGATTCGATGGCATGGGGATATCATTCTAAAATTCATTCCCTCTTCATCACATTTCATGGAAACCGATTGCAATCTATGAGGCCCTGTGAAGGTAGGGGTTGGGGGGGTAGGGAGGAGGGAGGGAAGTGAAGGGGGGAGAGAGAGAGAGAGAGAGAGAGAGAGAGAGAGAGCAGAGGAGAGGAGGGATAAAAGGGGAGAGGACAGGAAAGGAGAGGAGGGAAAAGAGGGGAGGGGAGGGGAAATGAGAAGAGGCGAGGGGAGAGGAGAAGAGGGAGAGGAGAGGAGTGGAGGGGAGAAGAGAGGAGTGGAGGGGTGAGGGGGAAGGGGGGGAGAACAGGGAAGAGGAGAGGAGGGGAGAGGAGAGGAAAGAGAGACAGACAGACAGACAGACACGGATCTAGGTCAGGGACACTACACATGGGTATTCTTCTGAGTGATTTTATGTGTTTTCTCAATCGCCACCTCTATGGAGATAAAAATCGCTCCCATAAGATGAAGGGAGTCCTTCTGCCACCGCCCGCGGGCCCCGCCCACCAGCACCGCTTGTGTTTACGCAGCGCTCGACTGT